>NW_026933375.1:0-56021 GCF_032062105.1 Saccostrea cuccullata
TTAAAAAAACCCGGGGGGATATGGTATTTAGGTTTTCTCAAACAGACAATTATAGACAAACCCCCAACTGCCCAATCCGCAGGCATGTGGTTTTTACAATAACGGGTGTAGGGTAGTACACCGTGACATAAGCCTCTGTCACAGTGACCCCCCACTTATTGACAACAATATTAAACGTAAAGAATAACAGATTCAGAAGAACCTGAATTTTACCCACAACCAGAGGAGCTAGACTGTTTAACTCGGTTAGAATATGATATGGATATTGAGTGAGTTATACCCCGGCATCTCTTGTTAGTAGCAAGAATTGGTCCTTTACAATTCAAAACTGGAAAAATTTCTTCATTTGGTTAAAAATCTGAATATTTGTGAAAGTATAAACTTGTAACATTTACAACTAGATTTATGAGTGTTATACAAGTACATATTATACATGCTGTACCCAGACAACAAATTATTATTTTCAGTTTTTTGCATCATATTTATTTTTCATTTTGCTTCTTTTATTTTTTAAAAAAGATACAAAGGATGACCTAGAAAAAAAAACATTTAATTTTATTAAGCGATATTGTATTTTTTTTCATATTTCAAAGACCCCCCCCCCTCCCGACAGGTTTAACATGTTCATACTAGTTTATTTTTAGAATTTTTTTTTTCAACTGAAATTGAATAATGTATCCATGTGTTGGTGAATGAGTTATTTAATGTTTCAGTTGTTTATAAAGTTTGAACCCTCAATCAACATTAAAACATTTATTAGTTAAGAAAAGCTTTATGTACAACATATTCATAATCAACCACAGTGTGTTTTGTACTGATTTATATTTGTTTCAAATAAAAATGTTGAAAACTTATAAACACGTTTAAGTATTTATTTATTTTATGAAATAAACACGTTGAAGTGTTTAAAAATTGACCTATAAACATGTTTAAGTGATTATTATCTGTTGCATCGAATAAACATGTTTAAGCGTTTAAGTGTTTAGGTTGAACACGTTTATTTATTAAACATGAAATGTTTAAATTTTAACACACTCACGGTGTTTATTTAGTAAACTCTAAGTGTTTATTAAGTGTTTAATTAAGGTCTTCCGTTTCCAACGGAAGACCTTCTACTGATTCTGAAGATTAAAGGGTTTTTATCATGCATCATGATTTTTTGATATAACAAAGTTTATATGCTATTAAAATCTTCCATCAAAATTTTTTGTTAGAAAATTAATATTTTGGGTGTTTCAGCGATTCAAAGTTTAAATTTCTCAATATGCATATTTTGATCGCCGATTTTGCGCGCCATTGCTCTGACGTCATAGGTGTCAGTCCTGGTCAAGCGAAGTACTTATTGTGATTAAAAAACGGTTCAATGGCTTCGTCCATAAACCCCACTAGAAATTAAATAATTGATAATTGGTTAATTGATAGATAATTAGATATAATTTGTGGCGTTTGGATGAAAAATAAGCACAGGAAAGGTTTTAGGACGTTTTTTAGCTGCCAGGGACTTGGTCGGTACGAGGATATGTCTCCATTCAGCGCATTCGTTTATTTACGATCACAATTTTTTCTGTATTATATAAAATATCTATTTAATGGAAATATACTTTTCAAGAAAAAAAAATAATTTGTAAACATGCATTTTAAAAGTCCGGCACGCACATCATGCACTTAGAATTGTGAAGTGCGTAATGGCGCACGGCGCCATTGAAGATCGAAGTGTCCTTGCTGAAATGATATTCATTGCTGGACTAGATAGAAGATACACAAGATCTGTTTGTGTATAATTTATTAATATAACGAAGAAAGAAACCGAAAAACCACCATTTTTATAATTATTTAAGAATTCAAACGTTAATAATTCGATCTATTCAATCGAAGCCAGGAGTTGTCAAAGGCTTCGTCTTCAATGCCCTCTCCTTTTTCACGGTATGTTTTTGTTTTTTCTATTTTAGTCAGCCCAATACATATAAGATTAAGCGTCCATAGCCAAAGTAATATTGTCAATATCAAATTTTTTTCCAACCTAGTGGTGTATTTTTTTTATTTCATGCAAAAATCTATCCGGTAGATGTTTTCTTACGATACGCTTTACGAGGTCTAATTGCTCATTGACACCTATGACGTTTCAGTACCACGTGACCCCTATCTAATTAGCGGAGATTTTCAATCTGAGGAGCCTACATTACGGATGTAAAATGGCTTAAATACGACAGTTTAAAACATTATTTCATAATTAAACGATAATTATATGTTTCAAGAATATTAGGGTCTTCCACTTCCTTCGGAAGACCCTACTGTTATTCTATTGTTTCTTATTATTCTTTTTTTTTTCCCGCTCGACTTTTGACAGGCGATTTCTCAAAGACCTTTGGACTGATCGTTATGAAACTTTCAGGATAGATAGCTTGTAGTTAAACCTATTTAAACCTGTTTTCAGTTTTTTTATGCATGCCTTTATTTGTGAGTTATTGCCCTTTAATTGAAAATTTTTGATGTCTCGTTTCCACTGAAAATCTCAAAAATGACATAAGATATTTACACGAAAGTTGGAGAACTTGTAGCCAATACATTGTAGATGTGCACAACGATAAAATTATATAGCTGATTTCTTAAAGTTTGGAAGCTATAAAACGGCAAATTTTAGTAATTTTTTTTCTTTGAATTTTTGCTACTTTTTGTGTAATAACTTTTAAACCGAGAATAATTTGGTAAGAAATATATAACAAAAGTTGTGGGTAATTACGAGAGCTTTCATATTTGATTAACGAAAAGGGGCTGGCCCCTATAATTAGGGGTTAATAGCTCATACACGCTTTTTTCTGATAGCTAAAAATATTGGTATATTATGAAAAAGTTTGACTGAAATAATTTCGAACTTATAAAATCTTGTCATTTGATATAAAAAGAAATAAACTTCCAGCTATATTTAATTGTATTTTTTATAAAACAAGTACATGTATGTGAGAAACCTTTCAGGAACAAGTTGTCTACTATATCCAGCCAAGCCTTTACTGCATACATGTGCACATTTTTAGTTGATGCATCTAAAAGATATAGTTTTGATTCGGTGTTTATTTGTTTTCTTTTTATTCAAATAATTTTAAAATGTGATGATGTACACAACAATAATTAGTACCTAGTTTAGAGGATTTTTTCGCGCTTGTTTGTAAACAACGCGCGGCATTGTGGGAAATAGGAAGGTACTAAAGACGCGATGTACTAAACACTGATTTGACCTGATTCAAATTTGTCTGTAAATGTTCCAAACAATTGAATTTTTGTATAGCATATGCCTCGAAGTCATAAAGTCTGTACATAAGTAATTTAAAATACTCAATATTACCATTTAATTAAAAATTAAAACGTCAGGTAAATATCAGGTCTCTAGTATATCCCGTTTTTAGTGTGCCCCTTCGAGTCGACGTCGGACACATGTTTGCCATGGTTTACAAACTGAAAATAGAATGATTTGTGAAGTTGAACATTTTCTCACAAAGAATCCGTTTGTAGACATGTACACTCATTTAATCTGCAGCTACGAAGTACTTTGTCACTTCTCTGGAACATTATTCTAAGCAGAATTATCCCGATTCATATATTCTAAGAATCTTGTGTGAATTGTTTACGAGGAAATTCTGACTGTCACATTAACAAGGATGAACACTCTTGACTCTGCTCCGGATTCCCCAGTGATAATTGTATCGAGTGATGAAAGAGCTGACGGCGACATTTTAATGTATGATTGGCTTGGACCATTGGAATGAAGGTTAGAATATTTTTATTACTTAAAATTTACACTACTGATTACATGACAGTGACATACATTGATGTTATTAGAAATACACAGACACACCGATATATTATCTGTTTTACAGTTCAGACGCTCTCTGTTTACCTTGTAAATCCCCACAGCTTTATATTTTTTTTTTTCAATTTGAGGATGTAATTTCAACAGTCAGGACTACTATCTATCATAGTGATCATACTCTATAATTCAAACTGCACTTAATGTTACAGAATATATTCAACTAATTATATATTGACAGTGTGACTGTAAGGGTGAGGGCAGATACTTATTTAGTTTTAATTTAGATTGTGCTTGTCAAGCCGCATTTGACATTTGGTGCATCCATGCTCAGTGTTCACACTGAGAGTTTATTCAAATGTTTAATTCGAATGAATTCACTGCTCGTTACATTACTTCCCATTAGCTTCATGTGAACATGAGTAAGGATAGCTAATTCAAATTAAATAGAAATGAATTTTGAATGTAGCTTAAACATTTTAAAGAAGCTAAGCACTGTGGGTCCAAAGTATACTGCGGAAAAATTGTGTGGAGCAATGTGCAAGTCACAATCTTCTTTTGCCAAGGTCTTATCATAAGAGCTCGCATTATGGGCAGGGATTTGTGCTGCTGTCTGGACTCGCTATAAATAGATGTTCTCAAAAAGTCTAAATTATTTAATATCATACTTTACTGACAAAAAAAGACAAATATTGCTCAGTTAAAACTGTGCAAAAGAAATTTGTTTAAAAAAATGTAATAATAGAAAGTTTGCTTTTTTGTTTGATAAGACTGCTGTAATGGTTTAAAGCCATATATGGCGTAACTAATCAAAAAAATATATTTTTGAAAAATACAAAATTAAGTAAAGAACTATTGTTAATACATTCAAATTAAAGCTTTTCATACAATTCACACGGAGAACACCTGTCTCATTTAAAAATACAATTTTAAGTGTGTTATTTAAATCTTTTGTAATACGGAGAAAATAGAAATTGTGATATCTTTATAACGCAATTGCTTAGATTTTGTAATTTGTTCTATCTTTATACAAATAATTATACAAATAATAAGTTCTTATAATTTTAGTCTAATAATTTTCATTGCACATACGCCATATATGGCTTTAATGTTTGTTTATTTGCCTTAATCATACATTTTTCAGTCATTTCATGGTGCCACCACTTGGGATGGTATTAGCTGCAAATATAGACTTGTACTTAGCACTTATTGCCTTTAAGAAGTATGAGATCCATTTTGTGCTAACACCTACCGTGACACAGAATCTTGGTTTATGCAGTCTCATAGGAGTAACCTGTCTAAAGCATTTAGCAATGGAATTGGAACCTGCGACGTAAGGTTCAGCTTCTTATTGATACTTTGATTTATAATATTTATTTGAGAATTTCACTCATTAATTCACATACTTAGAGATGTTGATATATACTGTTGAATAGCATCAATTTAGACCTTTACTTAGCTAAGTAAACATGTACTGTGAGGTTTTTAAGGTCTCATTCATTTTATATGCCAGATGCATGTTAAGGAACATTACTGCATAAATGTTTTTGTCTTAAATTTGAAGCTCTTTACTAATATAGAGATATGTTACCATATAGTGTTAAACGTCTTCAAATTAGGGTAGACCTTTACTTTAAACTCAGCAATGTGAGTGTGTTGTGTGAACTTGTGTTAGCGAGACAGTGTGTTGTATGGATTTGTGTTAGCAAGGCAGTGTGTTTTGTAAACTTAATTGTGTTAGCCTGACAGTGGGTTGTGTGAATACTTGTTAGCTTGATGATGTGTTGCGTAAACTCGTGTAAGCGAGACAGCGTGTTGTGTGAAATTGTGTATAAAGTGTAAGTGTGACAGTGTGTTGTGTAAACTCGTGTTAGCTAGACAGAGTGTTGATTGAACTCGTATTAGCGAGACTTCGTGTTGTGTAAACTCGTGTTAGTGAGACTGCGTGTTGTGTAAACTCATGTTAGCGAGACAGCGTGTTGTGTGAACTCTTATTAACGAGACAGCATGTTGTGTGAAATCGTGTTAGCGTGACAGTGTGTTGTGTGAACTTGTGTTATCCTGAAAATTTGTGGTGTGAACTGGTGTTAGAGAGACAGTGTGTTGTGTGAACTCGTGTTAGCGAGATTGCATATTGTGTGAACTCGTGTTAGCGAGACTGCTTTTTGTGTAAACTTGTGTTAGAGAGACAGCGTGTTGTGTGAACTCGTGTTAGCGATATTGCATGTATTTTGAATTAGTGTTAGAGTGACAGTGTGTTGTGTAAACTCGTGTTAGCCTGACAGTGTGTTGTGTGAAATGGTATTTGGATGAGAGTGTGTTGTGTGAAATGGTATTAGGATGACAGTGTGTTATCGCAACAGCTTTTGGTGCGAACTTGTGTTAGTGAATAGTGAGACAGCCTGTTTTGTGAATTCGTGTTAGTGTGACAGTGTGTTGTGTGAACTCGTGTTAGCCTGACAGTGTGTTGTGTGAAATGGTATTAGGATGACAGTGTGTTGTGTGAAAATGGTATTAGGATGACAGTGTGTTATCGCAACAGCGAACTTGTGTTAGTGAATAGTGAGACAGCCTGTTTTGTGACTTTGTGTTAGCGTGACAGTGTATTGTGTAAACTTGTGTTAGCGTGACAGTGTATTGTGTAAACTCATGTTAGTGAGATTGCGTGTTGTGTAAACTCATGTTAGCATGACAGTGTGTTGTGTGAATTCATCTAAACGTGACAGTGTGTTGTGTGAACTTGTGTTAGCTAGACTGTGTGTTGTATGAACTCGTATTAGCGAGACTGCGTGTTGTGTAAACTTGTGTTAGCGAGACTACGTGTTGTGTGAACTTGTGTTAGCGAGACAGCGTGTTTGTGAATTCGTGTTTGCATGATAGTGTGTTGTGTGAACTCGTGTTAGCCTGATATTTTGTTGTGTGAAATTGTATTAGCGTGACAGTGTGTTGTGTGTTAGTGTGACAGCGTGTGGAGAAAACTTGTGTTTGTGCGAAAGTGTTTTTTAGTGTTGTGATGGCGAGCTGTTTTATAGCCTAATGATGTCTTTGGTGTCGGTAAGATGGCACGTTTTAATGAAAGTGCTATTGAGCTTTAGCAAGTGGCCATCTGGACACGCCTTATTATTATAATTGATCAGTTCTCAGATATACAGTGAATTACCGGTATTATTGTCACCATGAAATCAGCATTTACAGTTGCAATTACCTAGTTAGTAATCATAAAATATTGGTTTGCCAGTTATTAAAATTATGGTGTTCCAATGATGTGGAGTTGCAGTGTGTTAGCATGTTAATTTCAACAGACTGCCACTCCAATGCAGCTTTAAACAACACGCTGCTGTGTTAACACAAAACAAAATATCATGCAAACACAACTCTAAACAATCTGTTGAGTGTTAGCTTCACTGCATGTTGGATTCAGTGTGCTGGCATATTATCACTGACGTACATTCTAGCACATTGTCACCTCGTGCTAGTACAAATGTATGTTGTCATAAATACTCTAGCACATTATCCTAGACCCGCTAGTGCATTATTACTTTGCACTTGTATGTTGTCTTATTAGGGGATAGCATAAATGACTGCCTTAATTGGTGTAAACTTCTTTTAATTGATGAAAGAGTACATTAAAATTTACAAATTATACACAGAAAATGTGACAATATCTTATCTCTCAATTTTATAATCTAATTTATAATCTCATGAATTGCATGTTTTATTGGTAAAAGAATTATAAATTAAAAAATTTCAATTTCTTTTGGATAGGTGTGACTCATCTGAATACTGAATTTTGATACCAAGCATGACCATGATTTGCCAGAAGATCATCTGTTTGGATGTGACATGGAATAAACAGCATAGTGAAAATAAGTCAAGTTTTGGTTTGTGACGACAACTTTTAAACACATTGTGTATCATTTTTAAATTTTGATTTGACAACATAAATCCACAAATATGAACATATCAATTGCTCTCAGTTTTTCAAGTGAAATAGTTTTTGTAACAGAAATACATGTACCAGTAATTACATTGGAATAAATGTTATTTTTAAATATAATAATATTTTGTTTGTGTTGCATGTTGACCTCTTTATTAAGGTCTTCCCTTTCAAAGTTTATACTTACTTATTCTAATGATTAAGATAGATCCTCTGTCTTCAGCAGGAATATAAGATCTTGTAATACATGTATGTGTATTTTTAGCTCTTCTGAGCCAAAGGCTCAAAGAGCTAATGCTATGGCCATTTGTGCGGTGTGCGTCGTGCGGTGTGCGTTTACTTTTTAGAATATGAGCCATAACTCAAGAACCCCTTGGCCAATCAGTGTCAAATTTGTCACAGGGTATCCTTGGCCCAAGGGCTACCATTTATACTAAATTAAGGGTTGGGACCCTGAATCAAGGGGAGATAATCAGGAAAACAAAACAAAAAGCACTGGTTGCTAAAAAATCTTCTTCTCCAGAACCACCAGGCAGATTTTCACCAAACTTACATACAAGGATCAGGATATGTTGAAGATTAAAAATTGTTCAAGGCATGACCCTGGGGCAAAGGGCCTGGTCTCAAGGTCACTTTAAAGTTGACCTAAATTTACAATTAATAAAAATGTTCATATTTTGCTTACTATAAGGACTAGGATCATCAAATCTTGTAAGTTTATGCATCTTAGGACCTCACATCATGTTAACTCATTGCGGGCATTTGTTTTCAAATTGATTTAAAGGCATATTTTGAATACTTTAAGGCCTATGATCATCAAACTTAGTCAGTTAATGCATCTTGGGTCCTTGAACAACGTCAACTTAAAAGTAGGTCACCGTGACCTACTTTTTGAACTTTATGACTTATCCTTTTCAAAACATTTAATCCCATTATTTCAGGCACTGAAAGGGTTAGAATCATCAAATCTTGTAAGTTGCTGCATATTGGGACCTAAAAATATTTTTAAGAAAAATTAGGTCACTGTGACCTACTTTTAGAATTTTGCAGGCATTTGTTTTCAAATTGTTTAAAAGGCATATTTTGATTACCTTTAAACCTATGATCATCAAACTTGGTCAGGAGATGCATCTTGGAAATCTGAAAAATGTCGACCAAAATGTAGGTCACGGTGACCTACTTTCAACATTTTATGGCTTTATTTAAGTATCTTAGGTATTTATTGGCTTAGAATCATCAAACTTTGTGAGTTGATGCATCTTCGGTTTTCGGATTGTGACGACCAAAAATTAGGTAACAGTGACCTACTTTCGACATTTTATGGCTATATTTAAATATCTCCGGCACTTATTGGCTTAGAATCATCAAACTTTGTCAGTTGATGCATCTTGGGTTTTCAGAGAATTTCGACCAAAAAGTAGGTCACAGTGACCTACTTTTTGACATTTTATGGCTATATTTATGTATCTCTAGTACTTATTGGTTTAGAATCATCATACTTTGTCAGTTGAAGCATCTTTGGTTTTCGGAGAATTTCGACCAAAAAGTAGGTCATGGTGACCTACTTTTGAATATCTCAGGTATTTATTGGCTTAGAATTATCAAACTTGGTCAGCAGATGCATCTTAGGACTCTAAAAAATGTCAGCAAAAATGTAGGTCACGATGACCTACTTTCAACATTTTATGGCTATATTTAAGTATTCTCCAGTACTTATTGGCTTAGAATCATCAAACTTTGTCAGTTGATGCATCTTGGGTTTTCGGAGAATGTCAACCAAAAAGTATGTCACAGTGACCTACCTTTTGACATTTTATGGCTATATTTATGTATCTCTAGTACTTATAGATTTAGAATCATCATACTTTGTCAGTTGATGCATCATGGATTTTCGAAGAATGTCGACCTAAAAGTAGGTCATGGTGACCTTCTTTTGAATATCTCAGGTATTTATTGGCTTAGAATTTTCAAACTTGGTCAGCAGATGCATCTTGGGACTTTAAAAAATGTCTACCAAAATGCAGGTCACAATGACCTACTTTCGACATTTTATGGCTATATTTAAGTATCTCTGGTACTTAGTAGTTAAGAATCATCAAACTTTGTCAGTTGATGCATCTTTGGTTTTCTGAGAATGTTGACCAAAGAGTAAGTCACAGTGACCTACTTTTGAATATCTCAGGCTTAGAATTATCAAACTTTGTCACTTGATGCATTTTGTGATTTCCAAGAATGTAGACCAAAAAGGAGTTCTAATTGGCTAAGAATCATAAAACTTTGTCAGGTGATGCAACTTGGGTCTTTAATAGGATACTTAGGGTTAGAGGCTTCAAATACAAGTGATAGGTTGTACAATTTATCAGAAGATGATTCAAGGCCCTTGGGCCTCTTGTTACAGTATAATGTAAAAAAATTGTTATTTTGGCACATACAACTAAATAAAGGCATAAACATGTGTATGATTCCAAGGAATTCAATACATAGGGCATGTACATGTAGTTTTCTAAAACAAGATTGAAGAGATGTCCAGTCGCATTTCAATGTCAACTGCAAAACTGTGCCTGTTGCATACTTATTAGCCCATCTGAGCTAAAGGAACCAGTAAATTTTTTAAAAACATAATTTTGTCCATTATCATCATTGTCTAAAATTTCACAATATCATTTTCCAGAACCAAAGTGAAACTTGGCACAGAGCATCCTTAGTGTAGGGGATTCAAATTGTTCTTATGCAGGGCAATACTTTCAAAGGGATTTGTTTCTTTAATGCTGTAAATGTACATGTATTATATTTAGCTTGTACAATATTTGG
Source organism: Saccostrea cuccullata (assembly GCF_032062105.1). NCBI lineage: Eukaryota > Metazoa > Mollusca > Bivalvia > Ostreida > Ostreidae > Saccostrea > Saccostrea cuccullata. Next base: position 10,551 of record NW_026933375.1, read on the forward strand.
TGGAAATTGACTTTTGAATAAGTTAGCGTAGATATTCTTATTTATGTTTATGTACAAGACTTTTAGCTTTGTACTTGATTTAGTGATTGCTGCATCTGCAAAAGCCGCTAAAAAAGAATACACAGCCATATGTAATATGTTTACAATATACCTTTCAGAGAATTTTACACTCCTATTGAGGTACCATCAGTTGCTAGTGGAAAGCTACAAATTCGAAATATACACAAGACATTTCTTTGCGTTTATTATAAAAGTATTGTTCTACTTACTGATTGCAGCTAATGAAGATTGTTCATCATTATTGTAAAGACATTTGGATTTTTTGATTTATTATATAATTTGTTTATTTTATTTACCTAGTTATATTGTATATTAAATGATTTTAAAGCCATTTTTAAGATGGTAATGTAGCAAAACACTTATGTTTCTGTAGTATGACACGTTTCACAAACATAATTGCAACAAAGATGATATATCCGATATCAAAAGTCATAATATTGGAAGTTTAACTGTTGTGGATACGATTTCAAGAATGCTGTTAGAGAGAGTACCCTTTAGACCCCATGCTCACACCAAATTAAAGAATTCAAGTAAGGGTTTTTGAGACAAATCGAAAAAGAGAATGTTAGCAAAGTTGACAATTTAGACAGAAACATTTAATCTTTTGCTTATCGCTAGAAAGGAAGACCCACTCGTTGCTTTGCAACGAGCTTTGCTCTAGTTTCTTATTATTCTTTTTTTTCCCGCTCGACTTTTGACAGGCGATTTCTCAAAGACCCTTGGACTGATCGTTATGAAACTTTCAGGATAGATAGTTTGTAGTTAAATCTATTTAAACCTGTTTTCAGTTTTTTTATGCATGCCTTTATTTGTGAGTTATTGCCCTTTAATTGAAAATTTTTGATGTCTCGTTTCCACTGAAAATCTCAAAAATGACATAAGATATTTACACGAAAGTTGGAGAACTTGTAGCCAATACATTGTAGATGTGCACAACGATAAAATTATATAGCTGATTTCTTAAAGTTTGGAAGCTATAAAACGGCAAATTTTAGTAATTTTTTTTCTTTGAATTTTTGCTACTTTTTGTGTAATAACTTTTAAACCGAGAATAATTTGGTAAGAAATATATGACAAAAGTTGTGGGTAATTACGAGAGCTTTCATATTTGATTAACGAAAAGGGGCTGGCCCCTATAATTAGGGGTTAATAGTTCATACACGCTTTTTTCTGATAGCTAAAAATATTGGTATATTATGAAAAAGTTTGACTGAAATAATTTCGAACTTATAAAATCTTGTCATTTGATATAAAAAGAAATAAACTTCCAGCTATATTTAATTGTTTTTTTTTTATAAAACAAGTACATGTATGTGAGAAACCTTTCAGGAACAAGTTGTCTACTATAGCCAGCCAAGCCCTTACGAGCCCCTTTACTGCATACATGTGCACATTTTTAGTTGATGCATCTAAAAGAGATAGTTTTGATTTGGTGTTTCTTTGTTGTCTTTTTATTCAAATAATTTTAAAATGTGATGATGCACACAACAATAATTAGTACCTAGTTTAGAGGATTTTTTCGCGCTTGTTTGTAAACAACGCGCGGCATTGTGGGAAATAGGAAGGTACTAAAGACGCGATGTACTAAACACTGATTTGACCTGATTCAAATTTGTCTGTAAATGTTCCAAACAATTGAATTTTTGTATAGCATATGCCTCGAAGTCATAAAGTCTGTACATAAGTAATTTAAAATACTCAATATTACCATTTAATTTAAAAATAAAACGTCAGGTAAATATCAGGTCTCTAGTATATCCCGTTTTTAGTGTGCCCCTTCGAGTCGACGTCGGACACATGTTTGCCATGGTTTACAAACTGAAAATAAAATGATTTGTGAAGTTGAACATTTTCTCGCAAAGAATCTGTTTGTAGACATGTACACTCATTTAATCTGCAGCTACGAAGTACTTTGTCACTTCTCTGGAACATTATTCTAAGCAGAATTATCCCGATTCATATATTCTAAGAATCTTGTGTGAATTGTTTACGAGGAAATTCTGACTGTCACATTAACAAGGATGAACACTCTTGACTCTGCTTCGGATTCCCCAGTGATAATTGTATCGAGTGATGAAAGAGCTGACGGCGACATTTTAATGTATGATTGGCTTGGACCATTGGAATGAAGGTTAGAATATTTTTATTACTTAAAATTTACACTACTGATTACATGACAGTGACATACATCGATGTTATTAGAAATACACAGACACACCGATATATTATCTGTTTTACAGTTCAGACGCTCTCTGTTTACCTTGTAAATCCCCACAGCTTTATATTTTATTTTTTTTAAATTTGAGGATGTAATTTCAACAGTCCTACTATCTATCATAGTGATCATTCTCTATAATTCAAACTGCACTTAATGTTACAGAATATATTCAACTAATTATATATTGACAGTGTGACTGTAAGGGTGAGGGCAGATACTTATTTAGTTTTAATTTAGATTGTGCTTGTCAAGCCGCATTTGACATTTGGTGCATCCATGCTCAGTGTTCACACTGAGAGTTTATTCAAATGTTTAATTCGAATGAATTCACTGATCGTTAAATTACTTCCCATTAGCTCCATGTGAACATGAGTAAGGATAGCTAATTCAAATTAAATAGAAATGAATTTTGAATGTAGCTTAAACATGTTAAAGAAGCTAAGCACTGTGGGTCCAAAGTATACTGCGGAAAAATTGTGTGGAGCAATGTGCAAGTCACAATCTTCTTTTGCCAAGGTCTTATCATAAGAGCTGGCATTATGGGCAGGGATTTGTGCTGCTGTCTGGACTCGCTATAAATAGATGTTCTCAAAAAGTCTTAATTATTTAATATCATACTTTACTGACAAAAAAGGACAAATATTGCTCAGTTAAATTGCAAAAGAAATTTGTTTTAAAAAATTGTAATAATAGAAAGTTTGCTTTTTTGTTTGATAAGACTGCTGTAATGGTTTAATGTTTGTTTATTTGCCTTAATCATACATTTTTCAGTCATTTCATGGTGCCACCACTTGGGATGGTATTAGCTGCAAATATAGACTTGTACTCAGCACTTTTTGCCTTTAAGAAGTATGAGATCCATTTTGTGCTAACACCTACCGTGACACAGTATCTTGGTTTATGCAGTCTCATAGGAGTAGCCTGTCTAAAGCATTTAGCAATGTTTCCGGAACCTGCGACGTAAGGTTCAGCTTCTTATTGATACTTTGATTTATAATATTTATTTGAGAATTTCACTCATTCACATACTTAGAGATGTTGAATATGTTGAATAGCATCAATTTAGACCTTTACTTAGCAAAGTAAACATGTACTGTGAGGTTTTTAAGGTCTCATTCATTTTATATGCCAGATGCATGTTAAGGAACATTACTGCATAAATGTTTTTGTCTTAAATTTTTTTGTCTTAAAAGCTCTTTACTAATATAGAGATATGTTAGTGTTAAAGTACTTAAACCTCTTCAAATTAGGGTAGACTTTTACTTTAGACTCAGCAATGTGAGTGTGTTGTGTGAACTTGTGTTAGCGAGACAGTGTGTTGTATGAATTTGTGTTAGCAAGGCAGTGTGTTTTGTGAACTTAATTGTGTTAGCCTGACAGTGGGTTGTGTGAATTCTTGTTAGCTTGACGATGTGTTGCGTAAACTCTTGTTAGCGGGACAGCGTGTTGTGTGAAATCGTGTATAAAGTGTAAGTGTGACAGTGTGTTGTGTAAACTCATGTTAGCTAGACAGAGTGTTGATTGAACTCGTATTAGCGAGACTTCGTGTTGTGTAAACTCGTGTTAGTGAGACTGCGTGTTGTGTAAACTTGTGTTAGCGAGACAGCGTGTTGTGTGAACTCTTATTAACGAGACAGCATGTTGTGTGAATTCGTGTTAGCGTGACAGTGTGTTGTGTGAACTTGATATCCTGAAAATTTGTCGTGTGAACTGGTGTTAGAGAGATAGTGTGTTGTGTGAACTCGTGTTAGCGAGATTGCATATTGTGTGAACTCGTGTTAGCCAGACTGCGTGTTATGTGAACTCGTATTAGCGATATTGCATGTTTTTTGAGTTTGTGTTAGCGTGACAGTGTGTTGAGTGAACTCGTGTTAGCGTGACAGTGTGTTGTGTGAACTCGTGTTAGCCTGACAGTGTGTTGTGTGAAATGGTATTAGGATGACAGTGTGTTATGGCAACAGTGTTTGGTGCGAACTTGTGTTAGTGAATAGTGAGACAGCCTGTTTTGTGAATTCGTGTTAGCTTGACAGTGTATTGTGTGAACTCGTGTTAGCCTGACAGTGTGTTGTGTGAAATGATATTAGAATGACAGTGTGTTGTGTGAAATGGTATAAGGATGACAGTGTGTTATCGCAACAGCATTTGGTGCGAACTTGTGTTAGTGAATAGTGAGACAGCCTGTTTTGTGACTTTGTGTTAGCGTGACAGTGTATTGTGTAAACTCGTGTTAGCGTGACAGTGTATTGTGTAAACTCGTGTTAGTGAGACTGCGTGTTGTGTAAACTCATGTTAGCGTGACAGTGTGTTGTGTGAATCCATCTAAGCGTGACAGTGTGTTGCGTGTACTTGTGTTAGCTAGACAGTGTGTTGTATGAACTCGTATTAGGGAGACTGCGTGTTGTGTAAAACTTGTGTTAGCAAGACAGCGTGTTTGTGAATTTGTGTTAGCATGATAGTGTGTTGTGTGAACTCGTGTTAGCCTGATATTTTGTTGTGTGAAATTGTATTAGCATGACAGTGTGTTGTGTGTTAGTGTGACAGCGTGTGGTGCGAACTTGTGTTAGTGCGAAAGTGTTTTTCAGTGTTGTGATGGCGAGCTGTGTGATAGCCTAATGGCGTCTTTTGTGTCGGTAAGATGGCACGCTTTTATGAAAGTGCTATTGAGCTTTAGCAAGTGGCCCTATCTGGACACGCCTTATTATAATTGATCAGTTCTCAGATATACAGTGAATTACCGGTATTATTGTCACCATGAAATCAGCATTTACAGTTGCAATTGCCTAGTTAGTAATCATAAGATATTGGTTTGCGAGTTTTAAAATTATGGTGTTCCAATGATGTGAAGTTGCAGTGTGTTAGCATGTTAATTTCAACAGACTGCCACTCCAATGCAGCTTTAAACAACACACTGCTGTGTTTACACAAAACAAAATATCATGCAAACACAACTCTAAACAATCTGTTGAGTGTTAGCTTCACTGCATGTTGGATTCAGTGTGCTGGCATATTATCACTGACGTACATGCTAGCACATTGTCACCTCGTGCTAGTATGTTGTCATAAATACTCTAGCACATTATCCTAAACCCACTAGTGCATGATTACTTTGCACTTGTATGTTGTCTTATTAGGGGATAGCATAAATGACTGCCTTAATTGGTGTAAACTTCTTTTAATTGATGAAAGAGTACATTAAAATTTACAAATTATACACAGAAAATGTGACAATATCTTATCTCTTAGTTTGATAATCTAATTTATAATCTCATGAATTGCACTTTTTAGCTCACCTGAGCCAAAGGCTCAAGTGAGCTTTTCTGATCACATTGACAGTTGTTGTGTGAATTCGTCGTAAACTTTTCACATTTTCGACTTCTTCTCAAGAACCACTGGGCCAATTTTGACCAAACTTGGTACAAAGCGTGCTTGGGTAAAGGGGAATTTAAATTGTTAAAATGAAGAGACATATCCCCTCGCAAGGGGAGATAATCAAGAAAATACAAAAATAGGGTGGGGTCATTAAAAAATCTTCTTCTCAAGAACCACTGGGCCAGAAAAACTGAAACTTATGTGGAAGCATCCTTGGGTAGTGTAGATTCTTAATTGTTAAAATAATGACCCCCGGGGATTGGGCGAGGCCACAATGGGGAATCAAATTTTTACATAGAAATATATAGGAAATATCTTTGAAAAACTTCTTTTCATGATCCACTGTGCCAGAAAAGCTGAAACTTATGTGAAAGCATCCTTGGGTAGTGTAGATTCTAAATTGTTCAAATCATAACCCCTGGGGATTGGGCGGGGTCACAATGGGGAATCAAAGTTTTACATAGAAATATATAGGAAAAATCTTTGAAAATCTTCTTCTCAAGAACCACTGGGCCAGAAAAGCTGAAACTTATTTGGAAGCATCCTTTGGTAGTGTAGATTCTAAATTGTTCAAATCATGACCCCCAGGGATTGGGAGGGGCCACAATGGGGAATCAAAGTTTTACATGTACATAGAAATATATAGGAAAAATCTTTGAAAATCTTTTTCTTAATAACCACTGGGACAGAAAAAATGAAACTTATGTGAAAGCATCCTTGGGTAGTGTAAATTCTAAATTGTTAAAATCATGACCCCCGGGGGTAGGAAGGGGCCACAATGGGGAATCAAATTTTTACATAGAAATATATAGGAAAAATCTATGAAAATCTTCTTCTCAAGAACCACTGGTCCAGAAAAGCTGAAACTTATGTGAAAGCATCCTTGGGTATTGTAGATTCGAAATTGTTCAAATCATGACCCCTGGGGATGGGTGGGGCCACAATGGGGAATCAAATTTTTACATAGAAATATATAGGAAAAATCTTTGTAAATAAATCTTCTTCTCAAGAACCACTGGTCCAGAAAAGCTGAAACCTATGTGGAAGCATCCTGGGGTAGTGTAGATTTTAAATTGTTTAAATTATAATCAGTGCGGTAGGGTGGGGTCACAATATGTATTATAAGGGGAAAATCTGGTAAAGAATGGAATGGTCAAAGCTTCTCAGGTGAGCGATGTGGCCCATGGGCCTCTTGTTATTAGTAAAAGAATTATAAATTAAAAAATTTCAATTTTTTTTGGATAGGTGTGACTCATCTGAATACTGAATTTTGATACCAAGCATGACCATGATTTGCCAGAAGATCATCTGTTTGGATGTGACATGGAATAAACAGCATAGTGAAAATAAGTCAAGTTTTGGTTTGTGAAGACGATTTTTAAACACACTGTGTATCATTTTTAAATTTTGATTTGACAACATAAATCCACAAATATGAACATATCAATTGCTCTCAGTTTTTCAAGTGAAATAGTTTTTGTAACAGAAATACATGTACCAGTAATTACATTGGAATAAATGTTATTTTTAAATATAATAATATTTTGTTTGTGTAGCATGTAGACCTCTTTATTAAGGTCTTCCCTTTCAAAGTTTAGACTTACTTATTCTAATGATTAAGATAGATCCTCTGTCTTCAGCAGGAATATAAGATCTTGTAATACATGTATGTGTATTTTTTACAGTATAATGTAAAAAAAATTGTTATTTTGGCACATACAACTAATTAAAGGCATAAACATGTGTATGATTCCAAGGAATTCAGTACATAGGGCATGTACATGTAGTTTTCTAAAACAAGATTGAAGAGATGTCCAGTCGCATTTCAATGTCAACTCCAAAACTGTACCTGTTGCATACTTATTAGCCCATCTGAGCTAAAGGAACCAGTAAATTTTTTTAAAACATAATTTTATCCATTATCATCATTGTCTAAAATTTCCAGAACCAAAGTGAAACTTGGCACAGAGCATCCTTAGTGTAGGGGATTCAAATTGTTCTTATGCAGGGCAATACCTTCAAAGAGATTTGTTTCTTTAATGCTGTAAATGTATTATATTTAGCTTGTACAATATTTGGTGGAAATTGACTTTTGAATAAGTTAGCGTAGATATTCTTATTTATGTTTATGTACAAGACTTTTAGCTTTGTACTTGATTTAGTGATTGCTGCATTCCGCCAAAGCCGCAAAAAAAGAATACACAGCCATATGTAATATGTTCACAATATACCTTTCAGAGAATTTTACACTCCTATTGAGGTACCACCAGTTGCTAGTGGAAAGCTTCAAATTCGAAACATACACAACACATTTCTGTGCGTTTATTATAAAAGTATTGTTCTACTTACTGATTGCAACAATGAAGATTGTTCATCATTATTACAAATACATTTTTTGAATTATTATATAATTTGTTTATTTTATTTACCTAGTTATATTGTATATTAAATGATTTTAAAGCCATTTTTAAGATGGTAATGTAGCAAAACACTTATGTTTCTGTAGTATTACACGTTTCACAAACATAATTGCAACAAAGATGATATATCCGATATCAAAAGTCATAATATTGGAAGTTAAACTGCTGTGAATACGATTTCAAAAATGCTGTTAGAGAGAGTACCCTTTAGACCTCATGCTCACACCAAATTAAAGAATTCAAGTAAGGGTTTTTGAGACAAATCGAAAAAGAGAATGTCAGAATAATAAGACTAGAGCAAAGCTCTTTGCAAAGCAACGACTGGGTCTTCCTTCCTAGCGATAATCAAAAGGTTAAATGTTTCCGTCTAGATTGTCAACAAGATTGTTGACAATCTAGACAGAAACATTTAATCTTTAGCAAAAGATTAAATGTTTCTGTCTAGATTGTCAACTAGATTGTTGACAATCTAGACAGAAACATTTAATCTTTTGCTTATCGCTAGGAAGGAAGACCCACTCGTTGCTTTGCAACGAGCTTTGCTCTAGTTCTTATTATTTTTTTTTCTTCCTAGACGCCAACTTTGAGGCCTCGTAGCTCGCTCATTTTTTAATGGATTTTGTTCAAATTTTCAGACATTATAGACGGTAATAAACTCTATCAGAATGCTGTCAATAATTTCAAAAAGTCACTTCCGGTTTTGAGTTATTTCCCTTTAAACGAAAAATTATAGGCTTTCATTTCCAGACAAAGGCTCAGAGACCACTAGAGCTGGAGCAGAAATTTTACTGGTTTTAGATAACAGAAGGATTGAAGTTGTGCACATCGGTTTTTGTTTTTCGATTTCTCTATTCAAAATGACGCAATACAGGGGTAAAAAAATAGAACGCCTAAAAGAGCGAAAATTTACACATGTTTTCCTTTTTATCTTGAAAACTAAAAATATTTTGTTAAGACATGTTGAATAAAAGTTGTGCATAATTGCAAGGGCTTTCATTTAATACTATAGAAAAGGGGCTGGCCCCTAAAATAAGGGATCTCTGGAGCTTGAAAGTTTTTGCTTTATAACTCAAAAACGGTAAATATTTCGATCTAGATATATCGAGCAAAATTGTTCTTTAACACCCTTTTGATCTGATAGGAATGTTTATTTGTTCGAATATTAGTCTAGTCATTCTACTGAAAAATGAGAACTAATTGCAACAGTTTATATTTTAATGCAGATTTGTAGATAAGCTATTAGTAACTCACATATAAAAAGTTTAGAGAAATTCACTCAGGGGAAAGTTGGGAAATCGAAAGATTAAAATTAGGGATCAATATGAATTTAGAATTACCCATTTGCACACCGTACATTTTCTATATCAGCTTTCTATGACAGACAGCCTGTAAACAATAGCCAATTAGCATTAAAAGTTGTTATTTTAACCTGTTGTTTGTTATGCAATCAAATCTTAATCAAAAATATTATATATTTTGATTTTCAAAAAAAGTGAAGTTTTGACTTTACCGGCCAAATACCATTCATGTAAACAAAAAAGTATGGAACGCTTTTTGTATTCACAATATACATATATGTGAAATTCCTAAATGTGAATGTGTTTACTTTCATTTTATTTGTAAACACCTGATGGATATTTATACCCCAGTAGTTTTGAAATTTATACACAAGAAACAAAAAATGCATGGAACACAGTTTATATACAAAATAAGTAAAAACAGACTTTTCTAAAGAATTCTGCAAGGAAGCTTATCAGACAAGTACATGTACAATGTATATCAGAGTTGTTACAATTGCATCATCAAAAAAAATATATTTTGATTAAATATCTAGAAAATTTATAGAAATTCATCATTTTGAAATAAAGAGTACAGAAGTTATGGAATCACAAGAACAGAATTTGATTTGAAGGTCTCCAAGTTAAAAAAAAACAAACAAATATTTGATTCCATTCAGGCATCTCCGGAACTTAAATTTGAACTGTGTGATTCAAACATTTTTTTTGCTCACCAGATTTACTGCTTATTGCTTTTGTAAAGAGTAGCGAACCTTATATAAAAAAAGCCAATTGATATTGACCTTTTTCTTCTATAAAGACTGCACCTTGCATCTATACATGTAGAAAAGCTGCATTATGTTTATAGCAATGTAAATAATTCAAATGGAATCGTTTAGACAGAATTAAATGCTTAAATGCTCTTTTTTTAAATTCTTAATGTAACTTTTTAACAAAATATTTTAAACCCCTTTTTAAAAACTTAACTTCTCCTTGTAGATCATATGGTCATTTCTGCAACAGTAAAATGCATGTCACTTCTTAATAAGAGCAACATTGAAAAAGGAAAAGTAGATTGACGTGAATCTTTCTACTATAATTGTATATTGTTTAACCTCCCTCTCGAGAATTTTATGCATATGGAGACACCACCACTTCCCAGTGAAGAGCTGCACATTTTGTTCTATACTCAGCACTTAGGGCCATGGATTAAGCAGTGAGGGATCTTTTTCGTACCAGCACCTACTGCGACACAGGACCTCGGTTTTTACGGTATCATCCAAAGGACTGGTCTCCACATCCCACAGTGGCATTCGAACCTGCGACGTAAGGATCAACTCCTTACTTCGCAACTCTAGAGAAGATGCTTTAACCACTGCGCCATGCAGGTGAATTCCTAAATTAAAGCAAAATTCTTATAATTTCTATTACTGTTAGGATAAAAATATTTGGGGAAAATATAACAATAATACTTTTACAAATGAATTTGAACAAGTAAAAATTGAATACCAGTATCTACCAAGAGTTTAACATTTAATTCTTCTTTGAAACAAATACTAGTACTTGGCTTGCTCTCTTTTACTTCATTCCATTTGTGTAAGTGCTTTAATTTGACCTTAGATTTTTTTTATCAATAAGAATAAAATAACCTACTGTGTGCTTTCAATAGCCCCCACCCTCTTCAAGTAACATTACATAGCAACGGTTTGAAATATATTAAGATTTAAGAAGGGTAACAATATAATAATTATTAACTGCGCAGAACCTTTGCACGCACATTTCACGATATTTTTTTACTCATGCAATGCAATTCATTACTCTTGATTCGGCTACATCTTGGTCAACAATGATCATTTTCAAGGGATAACAATTTCAGATTTTATCCTTAAACGTGTCTTCATATTATTAAATGTAGTTCAGGGTTACACTGAAAAAAATCTTGAACTATTTTTTGGAATATCACCATCCATGAAGCAACATTGACTGTTGCTATATATGTTCTTATCACACCGGAGGGCATGGTTTCATTATATGGAGGGTAAAAAAAATGCATTGATCCACTTGATATGGGTAAGATAGCACTTTTATTAAACTCATGAAAAGAAATACCCTGTAGGGTACCCGGGTGTGGGGTGGGTTCAAGTTCTGATCAAGCAAGAACCATCATACTCATTATAGTGAACAAGCATTTTAAGATACTGATGTAAACAGAGTATTTTTTTTTATTTCTGAACATTTTATACAAGTTACCAACCGATCATATTGCAGGGACTCAAAACTGGTGTCACGTGTTGAAATAAAATTTTCTGAAGGGTGGACAACACAACTACAATGTATTCTATGGGGAACAGCTTTGCTGTGCGTAAATTTTTTTTTCAGATTTCAGAATATTGTTTGACACAAAAAAATTAACAACCTACCTAATCCAGAATAAAAACATATAAATCTATTTCGGGGAGGAATGGGGTTCTATGAGATCTTCTCACAATTTTCTACATACATGTATACGGGGAAAACCTTCCAGTTACAGGAGGGATTCAGTTTTTTTTTTTTTTTTTTTGGGGGGGGGGGGGGGCATTAGCTGCTAATTTTTAATCAAAAAAAATTCTTATTGGGGGTTGTCCCCTGACCCCTCTAAATCTGCTCCTAATTATTTTCGGATATTACCTTTCATAAGAATTAAAACATTTTTATTGTTTCTTAACTTTTGGTGATTGAGTATATTTGTGCTATACTTAGCATTGCTGAATACCGACATTTTTCATGTAAAATTCATTTATAATGTATCTATGGTTACCACCTATTTACATAAATATTCTATATAATTTCTTTGATGCATTTATGGCAAAAGAATGCATTTTGAATATGCGTGTAAACTAATAGTACTGTATTCGTGTTTGTAAAGGTTCATTGTTCAAAAGTAGGTGATATTCTCAATTTATACTGTTTCTATGGCAACCAACACATATAGTGACCAATATTTAATATTTTACCAATTCAGTTTATTCAGTTAAGTTTATTTCCCTACTAACATGTTTTTTTTAACCAGTATAGAAGTCTCTACTTTACATTTTCGTTTAACACTTAATCAGAGTGAACACAATATGTCCCAATAATGAAATTTTTCAATTTTCCCATGTATAAATATTTCTAAACTTTTCGTTATATATTAAGACCATATCATAGATTGATTAAAACTAAGTTTTGATACTGTTGCAATTAGTTCAATTTTGATGGAAAATTTGATAATTTGACTAGACTATATACCGGGGTTATTGCATAATATGCAGTCGAAAGCAGGTCAGGTAAACATGTAGCGTTTTCATTCGGCAAGTAAATCTGACCTCATCATGTGTACAACTTGCTGTAAATAATATACCCTACGGTATTTTATGTTGATTTTATTCAAAATAAGGTTTTAAACGTGTTTTATGATTAACTATTAAATCATGTATTACAACTACTTTTTCTATTTTTCTTTATAAAATTTAATTAGTTTTATTGTGAACCCGTCTTTAAAAGCGGAAGATATTATAGTGAACAAGCATTTTAAGATACTGATGTAAACAGAGTATTTTTTTTTTTATTTCTGAACATTTTATACAAGTTACATTTCATGTTGCAGGGACTCAAAACTGGTGTCACGTGTTGAAATAAAATTTTCTGAAGGGTGGACAACACAACTACAATGTATTCTATGGGGAACAGCTTTGCTGTGCGTAAATTTTTTTTTTCAGATTTCAGAATATTGTTTGACACAAAAAAATTAACAACCTACCTTCCAGAATAAAAACATATAAATCTATTTCGGGGAGGAATGGGGTTCTATGAGATCTTCTCACAATTTTCTACATACATGTATACGGGGAAAACCTTCCAGTTACAGGAGGGATTCAGTTTTTTTTTTCTTTTTTTTTGGGGGGGGGGGGCATTAGCTGCTACTTTTTCATCAAAAAAAATTCTTATTGGGGGTTGTCCCCTGACCCCTCTAAATCTGCTCCTAATTATTTTCGGATATTACCTTTCATAAGAATTAAAACATTTTTATTGTTTCTTAACTTTTGGTGATTGAGTATATTTGTGCTATACTTAGCATTGCTGAATACCGACATTTTTCATGTAAAATTCATTTATAATGTATCTATGGTTACCACCTATTTACATAAATATTCTATATAATTTCTTTGATGCATTTATGGCAAAAGAATGCATTTTGAATATGCGTGTAAACTAACGTAGTGACTGTATTCGTGTTTGTAAAGGTTCATTGTTCAAAAGTAGGTGATATTCTCAATTTATACTGTTTCTATGGCAACCAACACATATAGTGACCAATATTTAATATTTTACCAATTCAGTTTATTCAGTTAAGTTTATTTCCCTACTAACATGTTTTTTTTAACCAGTATAGAAGTCTCTACTTTACATTGTTCGTTTAACACTTAATCAGAGTGAACACAATATGTCCCAATAATGACCCCAATTTTTCAATTTTCACATGTATAAATATTTCTAAACTTTTCAAGATATTGTGTTATATATTCAGACCATATCATAGATTGATTAAAACTAAGTTTTGATACTGTTGCAATTAGTTCACATTTTGATGGAAAATTTGATAATTTGATAGACTATATACCGGGGTTATTGCATAATATGCAGTCGAAAGCAGGTCAGGATAAACATGTAGCGTTTTCATACGGCAAGTAAATCTGACCTTTCATGTGTACAACTTGCTGTAAATAATATACCCTACGGTATTATATGTTGATTTTCTTCAAAATAAGGTTTTAAACGTGTTTTATGATTAACTATTAAATCATGTATTACAACTACTTTTTCTATTTTTCTTTATAAAATTTAATTAGTTTTATTGTGAACCCGTCTTTAAAAGCGGAAGATATTTATAGTGAACAAGCATTTTCCAGTTACTGATTTAAACAGAGTATTTTTTTTTTTATTTCTGAAATTTTATTAAGTTACCAACCAATCATATTGCAGGGACTCAAAACTGGTGTCAACGAAATTATATGTTGAAATAAAATTTTCTGAAAAAGGGTGGACAACACAACTACAATGTATTCTATGAAAAAGGGAACAGCTTTGCATTATGTACGTAAATTTTTTTTTCAGATTTTATTGTTTGACACAAAAAAATTTTAGTTACAACCTACCTAATAGAATAAAAACATATAATGATCTATTTCGGGGGGAGGAATGGGGTTAATGAGATCTTCTCACAATTTTCTACATACATGTATACGGGGAAAACCTTCTAAATTACAGTTAGGAGGGATTCAGTTTTTTTTTCTTAATGTTTTTTGGGGGGGGGGGGGGGGTCAAATTAAATTACACTGCCTACTTTTTCATCAAAAAAAATTCTTTATACTCCCAAATATTTTTTAGTAACAGTAATAGAAATTATAAGAATTTTGCTTTAATCTGAAACCGAAGTTCGGATATTACCTTTCATAAGAATTAAAACATTTTTATTGTTTCTTAACTTTTGGTGATTGAGTATATTTGTGCTATACTTAGCATTGCTGAATACCGACATTTTTCATGTAAAATTCATTTATAATGTATCTATGGTTACCACCTATTTACATAAATATTCTATATAATTTCTTTGATGCATTTATGGCAAAAGAATGCATTTTGAATATGCGTGTAAACTAACGTAGTGACTGTATTCGTGTTTGTAAAGGTTCATTGTTCAAAAGTAGGTGATATTCTCAATTTATACACTATGGCAACCAACACATATAGTGACCAATATTTAATATTTTACCAATTCAGTTTATTCAGTTAAGTTTATTTCCCTACTAACATGTTTTTTTTAACCAGTATAGAAGTCTCTACTTTACATTGTTCGTTTAACACTTAATCAGAGTGAACACAATATGTCCCAATAATGACCCCAATTTTTCAATTTTCCCATGTATAAATATTTCTAAACTTTTCGTTATATATTCAGACCATATCATAGATTGATTAAAACTAAGTTTTGATACTGTTGCAATTAGTTCACATTTTGATGGAAAATTTGATAATTTGACTAGACTATATACCGGGGTTATTGCATAATATGCAGTCGAAAGCAGGTCAGGTAAACATGTAGCGTTTTCATTCGGCAAGTAAATCTGACCTCATCATGTGTACAACTTGCTGTAAATAATATACCCTACGGTATTTTATGTTGATTTTCTTCAAAATAAGGTTTTAAACGTGTTTTATGATTAACTATTAATATCAATTCTCTATAAAAATCAAAATTTTAAATAGGGTCGTGGACATGGCATATCTCCGATTTAGCTGAAATTCACACCATTTACTACAATTGGTATGTCTTTAATAAATATGATGTTAAAGTCTAACTTTTCAATTTGGTTGCCATGGTAACAGGGATGTTATATTTAGAACCCTCTGATTAAGCAAATTTTACTCTGTTTTAAATTAAATTTGTGCACATTCAATTAATTAGAAAAATTCACATGAAAATTATATTATGTGAGCTCATATTACTTAAATCTAAGAAATTAATTTCATTCAAAGATATTTGAATGAAGATTTAGCGAATTTTCATTGCAGCATTAAGGCTGTTAGCAAATTGGCAATTTGCCAAATTTGTCTTTTTTAGTCATATTCAATGAAATTTTTCACCATTTTGACAACTGATATATTTGTAAACATGTATCATTAATTAAACTATATATTCTAAGGTTTTATGAGAATAAAAAAAATTAATGGGTAAATCAAAAACTTTCTAGAAATAATTGCATTAAAATTGGCAATTTGCCAAAATTGACCTTTTTAGTCATATTCAATGAAATTTTTCACCATTTTGACAACTGATATATTTGTAACCATGTATCATTAAATAAACTATATATTCTAAGGTTTTATGAGAATAAAAAAAATTAATGGGTAAATCAAAAACTTTCTAGAAATAATTGCATGAAAATTGGCAATTTGCCAAAATTGACTTTTTTAGTCATATTCAATGAAATTTTTCACCATTTTGACAACTGATATATTTGTAACCATGTATCATTTAATAAACTATATATTCTAAGGTTTTGTGAGAATAAAAAAAATTAATGGGTAAATCAAAAACTTTCTAGAAATTATTGCATGAAAATTGACAATTTGCCAAAATTGATTTTTTTAGTCATATTCAATGAAATTTTTCACCATTTTGACAACCGATATATTTGTAACCATGTATCATTAAATAAACTTAATATTCTAATGTTTTGTGAGAATTAAAAAAAATTAATAAATTAATGGGTAAATGTACAGCTTTCTAGAAATTATTGCATGAACAACCCCCCCCCCCCCTCCATTAATCACAAATAACAGAGAAGATCATCTAAGAACATGTTTTACCAAACTGAACAAATTGTTATGTAGTATGAATATATGTCAAGTATTTAAATTTCTTTTCAATAATTAAATAGAACTTCTGAAATTAACTCAGTGACAGGTAAAATAAAATGTTGCCATGGAAACAAATCAGGCTTCTAGTTATTTTAATCTAAATATGAAATAAAACAAGTGAGTTTCCAAAAATTCTTACAAATCTTTTAATGGCCTGTAATTGTGTCCAATCCTTTTGATTTATTCACTAAAATATGTTCAAATTCAAAACAATTGTTTTATGGTTAATTTTTTAAAATGTATAATTAAAGTAAAAAGGCAAACTCATATTTAATAAATGATATGAAAGTATTTTATGAAAATATGAAAGTAGGTCAGACAATATAATGTCAAAACAAGTTGGCAAGACCATCTTGATTATAATGTTTGTTTGCCCTCTCCCAGCTCAGGGTAAAATTATTAAGTCGCCTCGTTAGGTAGGTTGTAAAATCTTTTTCCCAGAAAATTTCATAATATTTGTTGACGAGATAAGATGGATAAAAAGAAAACCATCCTGTCTTGCAATGTAAAAAAAGTTTTGAATTTTAGTTAGTCTGTTGGGGGAAGGCAGCCAAATTTGTTTAAATGACCTTATATGCTAAATATTGTGGAATTAATTTTTATTACCACATTGCTTATCAGCATATTCAGATGATCAGTTACATGTATGCTATGTTCTTTTAATGGGTATAAATATTTTTAACCATTTGACTTTGACCTTAGACATTGACCGACTTAAAAAAACTTTAACCTAAGAACCACAACTTTTGAAGTTGGACTAGATTTTCATATTTCACAGGTGTTTTACTTGTGGCAAGACCTTTCTTGGGATACCTCGTGGGAGTCTTGACATAAGCTGCAATGTATGGGGGAATCAGTGTTTCACAATTAATCTTATTCTCAGTTTTGTTAAAATGTATTCATATATATTCTAATCATCCATAACATACTGTGTGAAGCCTGCCAATATAAAACTCTAAATTTGTGAGCCCATGTGGGGGTATATAATAAATCAGTATACCACCTCTCCTGCAGAGAGTGTATATAAAAAGGGAAGAAACTGCTTCTTTGCATAAAACTGCTTTTCTAGAAAAAAATAAACAAGACATAAATTGGAATGTATGCTTCACTTAAACAGTGACATTTTTTGAAAATACAAGAAATCAATTTAGAATACACATATTCTCTAAGGAAAACAGATGCCCTGCTTAAAAAAAAATTTTGCTAAAATTTGTTCCTTCATATTCTCTCATTTGATGTAAGCTTGGTTTCCTCGAATTCACATTTCTTTATGTCCTTTTGTGTAAGTTTGAAAAGTAGCTCAGCCTTGCAGTATTGATTTGCTGTGGATTTTAGTAATGAGTAATGACCATTAGAAAACCATCTCTATGTCCATCTTGCACCAGTGACAACTTTTACTGGATCATCTTTTCTTTCTGTTATTTTTCCTACTTTGTATTTTTCATGTAAAATTTACTTCCAGTCCACTGTATATTGTTTTCTTTTTTTTTGGGGGGGGGGGGG
This sequence comes from Saccostrea cuccullata, assembly GCF_032062105.1. Taxonomy (NCBI): domain Eukaryota; kingdom Metazoa; phylum Mollusca; class Bivalvia; order Ostreida; family Ostreidae; genus Saccostrea; species Saccostrea cuccullata. Next base: position 28,838 of record NW_026933375.1, read on the forward strand.
GTGTATGTCCTCTGCTCTGGTCATCTCTATCTGTTCACATGAAAATAAAAAAATAACATTAATTTTTGGTCACTTTGGATAAAAATACATTTAAAATTGTTTCAAAAACTTAAAACTGGAATCTTAAAAATTTGCTATATATAAAAAATATACATTTTCAACCTATAAACATTATTATCTCCCTTTATGCATTGTTGTGGCAATCATGTCTTAAGTCACCATGAATCCATGCAACTTAATACACACTACATGTACCTGTGTGGTTTCCTTGCTAGAAGATCTGTAATCCTGAGAATCTTCATTAGGAAAATCTTGCAAGTGCTGCAATGATCAATTTAAAATTATTTTTTAATTTGAAAGTTTGGGTTAAAATCCTGAACATCATATATATATTACATGTACCTAATAATTACATGTTATCCTGAAAATTTTCTGAATCAAGAGGAATGATTGATAAAGGAGTGAATTTAATGTTGTCATCAAGCTTTTTTTTTCAATTTACATATAAAGCTTTTCTGCAGTTTGGACAAATTGCCTGAGATATAGAAACTAAGAGTAGAAATGAATTTGACAACAATTAATTTCTAAAGTGGAAAATAAAATGTATCTATATAATCATAAATTAATTGTAATAAAAACATACATGTTTTATGGATACTAACGTAATGTGGTATAATTTATTTTCTTCTTTAATGCGACTATTTTTAATTTGTACAATATGTCCTTGACATGTAAAGTACACAGCATCAGAATGATCTTATCTGTACAGATCAATATTGTCAAACTAAAACTATTCATATTTAAAATGTGTGCAAGATTGATATGCCTGCAATATATAGCTGAAAAACAGTGATCAGTAAAATAAAATTATGAGACAGAAAGCTGCATCTTGGAAAGTACAAATGGAGTTGCCATATTCTAACACCCTTGGATATATTTCTTTTCCTACTTTACAATACATCACCTTGCAGAGCAAATAAATTCATTGTATCAAGGTCCCAAAAATGATTTCACAATAGTATGACAAATTATATGTACTTAGATCTGAACACTATTAGCATCTGTAAATCTGGATGTCTGCATGTACTTTCATAATTTTACACTTACACTTTTTTAATCAATTCTTTAAAATATTCTACAGTCCTGATATTGCTTAAAATTTCAAAAAATCTAACACACTATTCAGTTATCATTGTCATAAGTCAAAGGTTTAATATTTCTGAGGTATGATTTCTACAAATCCTGTTTGTAAAAATAGATTGGACACAAGCATATTATAATTTGGAAAAATAAATTCATACAAACAATTTTCTTCAAATATGTACTGATTTTTATAGAAAATAAAATACCAGTACCCAAAACGGGCACATATATTGCACAGTAGTATTTGATTCAATGTCATGTACATGTAATATGTGCAACTGTGCATCCAAGTTTTCATGGTTTTGTTTGTTTTTTTTTGTCTTATATTTCATTATACTTGTGCGCACAAGTCACAATATAAAAGCGGGGGTTAGAGTCAGAGGAATCTCGGATTATCCGTTACCATGCAGGTACATGTGATACCTGAATAGAATTATGAATAAAAAAAATACTTACACATTGTAATCGGGATCGGTCGGAGACTACCACACCACTACATTTATCTCTCGATCTCTATTTCAAAGACATCTTGAAGGGAACAGCTAAAATCCTTTCGGCCTTCGCCCCCATACCACCCTGATTTCCTCATCTTTTCTTTTCTACGAGTAGCTATACGTGAATAACGTGTAATACTCATCATGTCCAGATCAACCCTTTGGCTTTTCTTAAAGATTATCCCAACTTTGTCAACTGTTTTTCATCAAATTCTGAGTCTCTTGAGGTAGAATTTTCCTGAACAAGATGTTTCAAAACAAGAAGAAAAACTGCAGATTTCATTGTCTGCCATCTTGTTTACAATTTACACATTTTCTATTCTTCAATGCCGAAGAGCTCCAACAAGGGAAATAACTCGGATAGAGAAAAAGCACATTTTGACCAACTTTATAGTGTAATAAAACGTTTATTTTTCATTTACCCATAAATGTTTTAAATGATATTTGCAAAATAACATTTCTTGAATCTAAATCTTCCTACTAGAATTTTCACATCACTTGTCAAAGTCTTTAAATATTAAGTCTAACAAGGGAGGTAACGAGGACTAATTATTCACTTTTTGGGCATCAGAAAATTAGAAATTGTAAAATTTTTGTGACCTTGGCTATTTTTTTACATAGTTTTGATTGTCATGAAGGATATAAAAAAATATGAACATAAACAGCTTTGTCTAGTAAATACGTTTTTGATATTATTGATAAATAGCAAAATCCACTATAATTTACACCTTCTAGTCCCGTTTCCATGGCAACCGGATAAACTACCATGCTTTCTTTCATATAGTCAATCTTTTCATTCATTGAAGTTTCAGTAAGAAAAAAATTAGCTGAATCGAAGACATCGCATGGCCACCTCATTTTGATATTTACGTAGAATTGGTATTAAATCATGTATTACAACTACTTTTTCTATTTTTCTTTATAAAATTTAATTAGTTTTATTGTGAACCCGTCTTTAAAAGCGGAAGATATAAAATCTACCTTTCTACGTTTATCATTGTAACAAACTATATAATTAATCTTAAACTTTATACATTGAATAATTCACGATCATTAGTTGTATACATATTACGATCCCATTGTTCAGCGAGATGTTTTCAGTTATGTAATCAAAGCCGCAAATCCCACGTTGTCGATCTAGGTCACGAGTGTACCGGGCACCTGTGGACATAAACAAAGCAAGTGTTTGTGATTGTATTAGACCATTGTGTAGAAAGACCTAACAATTAATAGAAAACTGTGTTTTTAATTACATCGCGATTCAATAAGATTATTTTACCCATCTTTCATATTAAATCGTAATTCCAAACACTGGTGCATAAAATCATTTTGAACTGTGTTCGCTTTCTTTGGCCTGTTCTCGCAAAATAAACAAAGCAAGTGTTTGTGATTGTATTAGACCATTGTGTAGAAAGACTTAACAATTAATAGAAAACTGTGTTCTTAATTACATCGCGATTCAATAAGATTATTTTACCCATCTTTCATATTTAATCGTAATTCCAAACACTGGTGTATAAAATCATTTTGAACTGTGTTCGCTTTCTTTGGCCTGTTCTCGCAAAATAAAAAAACTCTTTTCTGTGTTAATGTATTTTATTTCAATTGTAATTGAGAAGGGGCTTCGGCAAATAATTATAATTAGTGATGGATAGTGATAAGTAATATTGTATATGTACGTTTTATTTTTACCATCACTCTTTTGTTTCTCCATTTACCGGGGTATCATATTTTTTAAAGATTAAATAAACATTGAACATAAAAAGTAATTTATAATATACTATTGTTCACGTATTTGTAATACCGGTATAGCAAACAGGTTATATCCAACTTTGTCTCTAAAGTTGTGTTTCCCGGTCCTCGTTTACAAGCACGTGGTTGCAGAGAACAGTGGGCATATATGAAAATCCATTGTGTACTCCGATAGTTACAAATGGAAAATTGGGTTTAAAATATGTCGTTTCTTTCATATCATTTCATTTCACTCTATTTCAGCTTGTTTAAATCAATCGTAATCGCTTGTACATTTATTCATTGTAAGTTTTATGTATTTTGATAGCCGAATAAACACTAGCTTGGTTTGCAACACACACCCCCCCCCCCCTGTTTTTATCGAGGTGGATATTGTTTTATGAATATTAAACTTACATGTACGCATGCATGGTAGTTGTAAGTGGAGGTGACGTTTCTAATTCACGGGAAAACATCCAACGTTAAATTAAGCACTTTTGAGTATGCAGTTATTTGCTACTAAACTTTAAAATGTTATTGTACAAAAATAATATACTTTTTCGTTGAATAAACAGAATATCTCAACATTGCACGATTTGACATGCTTGTACATGTTCAGTCGATGTCAGTATAAATACACATGGATGCACTTTTGCCTAGAATAACGGCCAAAATATATACATCCAGAGTTTAAGAATACGATTTTTAAAAAATTGAAAATTCATTAATGCTATTTATCATTAACCAGTATCTCGACGATAAAACATCAATTTTAATTCTTTACCAAACGTCCTCCCGGTCAGTCATTGTTAATGTTGGTGACATGAAATGTAGATACTAGGGTCTCAGTAAATAATTTCACCTTAATTATCCTCATTGTCATTCGGTGTTTTCATCATTAGAAATAAATCGTTTGAGGACGTCTTTTTTCTCTTCTCACATTGGTAACGCGTAGGAAAAAGTTTTTAAACAAAGCTAACGGCATTTTACAAAAAAGGAAAACGAGAAGAAAAAAATGTGTCTACTAGTATTTAGATTAAAAACACAACGCATCAATTTGTATTTGATTAATCCACATATGTTTTTTTTCCTTCTCCCATGTATTTCGACTATACGAAAAAAAAGGATCAGCAAATCCTTTGGTAATATTAAAAGAAAGGTGTTGTACCTTCAAAAGACACTATATCCCACAGGCCTTTAGATCGCTTAGAAAAAAAATTGTGTATATTTTTTTTCCAACACCTCAATTTTTTTTTCTAAGCGATCTAAAGGCCTGTGCTATATCCGAACAGTTATTACAGAGACTACCAAATATATCACGGCGTCCCTGAAAGAATTATTTTTAAATATTTCAATAAATTCTAATTTAGTTCAAAGAAAGCCACGCTGTTGTATACAAACATTCCAAAAATAATCTTTCATGTTTCATGGACCGACACGTGGTTAAATTTCCTCTCATCACTCATAAGTCCCCCCCCCCTTTAACATGTTTAAAATGAATATACAATGTCTTCCTTCTGAGCCGAGAATGTTAGTTGGTTGATTTGTTTTTGTACATGCGTATATACATGTAGATTAAGGCTGGTGTTGAATTCCGAAAGAAAGTCACAACCTATTTTTTTTTTATCTAAACCAATAATCATTCTATGCCCCGCCATGAATATGGCTTGGGATATAATGTTTGTCATGTCGGACGTCTTCCATCCTGCCTTATCTCCTTCCGTCACACTTTGCCTTTAGCTAAGTTCAAAGCTCAGTTTCAAACAAACTAACCAAGATATTTTTAAAAATAATCAAACTTCATACACAGTATAGCTGCAGAAAAAAAAATAACAGACAGGAGAGTTGTACTGAACCACCCACTGAAAAAACTGGTCCTACTAAACAGAGTACGCTAGTACACTGTAAAAACAGTGTTTAGAATCTAAACACAAATCTAAACACATTTTTTGTATCACTTTTTTTACACGTTTAGATCTAAACGTGTCTCATTTCTAAACACGTTAGACTTCATGTGTTTAGTTGCTAAACATGTTTAACCCCTAAACACTTATATCTAAACACATTTTTTGTTTCACTTTTTTTACACGTTTAGCCCTAAACGCGTCTCATTTCTAAACACATCAATATTTAAGTGTTAAGTTGCTAAACATGTTTAGTTCCACAACATTAGATCCAACAGAATAGTTTATTTTATAAACTATCACAGGAATATATATTTTTGGAAGAAAAACATTTTTTAAATAAATTTCCTAGAAATACCATAACATTATTGAACATTCAAACATAGATTTATTTTGAAGAATTTTAAATTCAAAATACATATAGATTAAAAACTAAAAATGTATTTTGGCTCGTGTCAATATTAATCAGCTCAGCAAGCATGCACTTATTCCTCATGTCTGTAACAAAAATTAATCAAGCTAATTAATTTTCTGCAAGTCTTTCACTAGAAACACACGATCATATGTTTTCGTCCATAACTGCCAGAAAAGAATCCGTTCCCATCATACGAATGTTTTGGAGTTGTTTAAAAATATACCGAACAGTATACTTCACAAAATGCAGTTTCCTCTTAAATGCAAGAAATCCTGAAGATGTACCAACAATTGCGTGGACTTGGAAATAACACCAGCTACTAATAGACGTGTAATTTTGCTTCAATCTGGACCATATCCTGTTATAAAGAAATGAAATTATACAAAAATATGCCTCTTGCTGACTGATAGCTAAACTAACTAATATTATGCAACCTTTATTGAAATCCCTTTAACAATTATGTATATATGATACTGATACGGATATACCCTGTATTTTCAATGACATTCTATAATATAAACTCCTTTCTAGCTTTCAGGAATGCAAAAATAAAAGAAGGAAATCTTGATCTATACATTTGTGTAATTGCAACGTTTCTCATTCTAGTCAATTTATGTAAAATACTAAAGTAAACAGACCTTTTATTGTAGTATTGTTGCTTTTCAACTGCATTTCACAATCCCATCCTGGTTATAACTTTGGTTATGATTCGCTTCCTTTAATCCATCTTCTTTTGCTTACACTGGAATTTTCTTTGTTTCGATAACCGCTCTATTAACGTTCAAAAATATTACGCGTCATTTCCGGGAAGATAACTCTGTTTGTCACAGAAAGTGTTCAATTTCTAAAAACTTAAATCTCAACACATCTTAAGTCTAAACACGTTTAGATATAATACATGTTTAGACATAAGTGTTTAGCCGTTAAACACAATCTTAAACATGTTTAGGTCTAAACACGTAATGGATGTGTTTATTTTCTAAACGCAGTTTTTACAGTGTACATATGTACGATAGAAGACTTTAGAGTAAGCTAGTAATAACTGTATATTTATTGCCGAAAAGTTTTTGAAATATTTCTTCAAACTCAAGCCTTTTATTGCCTGACGTCACGCTAAGGATCAATAGGGTTCGAAGAGGTCACAGTTGGCCAGCAAAATTTTGTGCATGCTGATTATCATCGGATTTGTTACATGCATTTCAGCAACGACAGTTATCTATTCTGTTAGCAGAAAAATAAACATATTGCTAATACAATACATTGAAGTATTTATTTTCTCTAGCCTTTAGCTAGCATATATTAATTTCATGCGAGTTCTTATACGGATATATGTCCGTTTGACCTTTTTTTCTGCGTTTCTATACTACTGGATTAGTCCATTTGTCTTCTAGGTAAGGGGTGACGCTATTATTTCGCGCCAAAATGTCACGTGTAGGTTTTTGCACCCTTTTTCTGGACTATTCTATTGAATGAAAATGAAAACTGCATGAATTATGTAAAGTCTGTTCTTTTTTGTCAGAATCCTGGTCGAGCTTTGGAAAAAAAACAAACAAACAATTCGGTGACATTGTGAAGTGAGTTAGAAGTTACATCATTTAAAGTAATAAAACATATGATGTTTGGCATTCGTATATCGCCGTCAAGTTTGTTGGGTCATTTAAAGCTTTAATTATTTTTCCCATGTTTCCAACAATCTTTGATACTTTGGCATACCCAAGAAACTATCAATCATATTCTATACGTCAGTCATAATTGTTAGATCCCCAATTTCTTGTAGTTATCATATTTTCAGCTGCCACCTTTATATGTAGCCATGCTTTCAAGCATTAATCAAATGTTTTTCCTTATTTACGTCATCCTCTAAAACCATTTTAGACTTGCGGACAGAGGTGTTCATCTTTTCGTCCCGGGTTCGAATCTACAGCGGGACATGATCATGATTTCATTTTTTATTTGAGATACAAACAGTACTAGTATTATATATGGTTTATGTTTTGTGCAACATCTCCATAATTTACTCCAGTGAAATAATTTACCCCCCCCCCCCCCCCCCCCCAAATGTAAACGTTTAAAGTTTATCATGCTCATAGATTCTATAGATATTGATGACATAGTCAGCCAAGCTTTTTAAAAAGCTGTTACTTGTGTTATTATTTGTTTATTTATTCGCGCAAAGGACATTGGGTAGTAAAGGAGCTTTGGGAATGTTGCACAACAAAATTTGCTTGACATCTGTACAATTCCGAACTTCTTTTCTTACACGTTATTCTATTGAGCTCGCTGCACTCGCTATTATACGGTTCTTGAAAATGAAAGAAACGTCGTAGTCTTTATGAAAAGTAACCGATTTTCTTGATTGTACAAACATTTTTAAAGAAATTAGGGGGGGGGGGGGGTTAAGTTATACAAAGAAAAAAAAATATGTGTCATTTTAGATTACCGACGTGCAATGATTTGATACATGTGTACCGTATTTATGAGAGGTTCATAGCGAGAGGTTCATAGCCCTTGTCTGAAAAGTGTCGCATCCATTGATATTTTCTTTTTTGCTACGATTTAATGCTTTAAAAATGATGTCTTTATTCAATTTGGTTATTTTCGATATATAAATATCTGTCCAACCTGTCTGTGGGATGCGATAGTAAAGTGTCTGCCGTCCGTTCGCCTGTTCGTCTGTCTAGCTGTCTGTCTGTCTATTTTTCAAAATACTACTCTTCATACCGTTTTGGTCTGATTTCAATATAACTTGGCACATAAGTACACATCTCTACGATACATAGTATAGTGCATCGGTTTTTGAATGCTTTAAAATGGGACTTCTTCAACAGTTTTTGTCTGAATTCAATATTGCTTGGCACATAAGTAGCCTTCACTAAGATACAAAATATCGTGCATCCGTTTTTGATTTCGATGAACGGTGTTGCCATGGTTACTAAAAATAGAAATTTCTGTATATAATTCCTTAAAAATGTTACTCCTCCTACAGTTTTAGTTTGATTTCAATATAACTGGACACACAAGTAGACTTCAATGTGATACATAATTAAGTGCATCGTTTTTGATTTCGATGAACGGTGTTGTCATCTATACTTATAAATTAATAAATTTGGCAAATAAACTCCGATACGGATGCACAAGACTTCTTATTTACCCATCTAATACTACACTACATACAAGCTGATGTCCGTAAAGTATATTAAGATTTCATTCGGATAGTAAGTATCGTACATAAAATTAAAAGTCTACTTCAATTTTCTGAAAACAGCCATGAAATAGTGTAACGTGTTTGCCTAACACATATGATTTTTCTCTGGGTCTAGGGCCCCCTCAGATACCTTGCTGAGGAATTTGATTGTTGACTAAAACTTATTTACATATGCAAAATATACAGATATCGGGTGCTTCCCTAGCACACAAATAAACGAAATAATCAATTAAACCGCCTCTTAATCAGTTGGGCTTCTATCTCTGAAGCGACTTCTAGAAGCGCCCAAAGTGACAACTAAAGCGCCAGCACGTCGCTTCTCCCAGAAGCGACAGGTTACTTCTACCTGTATACGGACTGTCTTCTTATGCAACGCTCACGTAGACTGTTACATACTAGGTAAACTCTGTTCTGCACATCGCAAAGCAATAATGACTTATGAACAGACTTACCGCTGTTGTCTATTTCTTTGATAATACCGCACTTCTCCGCTGGCACTCTATCAGTAACTGTAGCAGAAACTGACTTTATCGAGTCTCGACGCCTTATATATACTATGAGTATAACACGTGACATACCCACTCGGAATGTCTGGGAACTCGGCGTTTTACGAGCTCAGGGTCCCTTCGGAACGCCCTGTCTCCTTCCCTTAATTGTATATTTCCGTTACATTACCCACGCCTCAGATTCAAGCGTCCTCGCTTGCACAGGAAAATAAAACAAAGAGGCATATAATAGACAATTTTTCTTATTTACAATGATTCAAATACTGTCAATTCCTTTGACAAGGTAAACTGTATATACATATATTACATCAATAACCAGTCACTTAACAATTCGTGAGTCTATCGATTGTCTAACTCATATTATAGCTCTTCTTTCTTTCAACGACTTTGATCTTAACCCCATTCTCCCACTTGGTGGTTATGGTTTTAGTGGAGTACACATAAAGGGTTGGCTCGGTCTGTGTAGTCGCGTTCACGGTGGATTTCTTTGCAGACTTCTCCAATTCATGCACCACCGGTTCTGACTGATGAATCTCTTTGCTCTTCATCTGGGAACCTGTATAGAGAACTGGCTGAGTTCTCTTCCGAATGATTCGTCCTATCTCTAGGTCCTCAGGTGCCTTCTCTATTTCTTCAGTTTCCCTAGAGTCTTCTTCATCACTAGAGCTACATGGACCCAACACATCTAACAATTCTCCAGGATCCTGACATTCCCAATCACTCTGGTTAGACTCCTTCTCCATATGGTCACTACCAGGATTCGCTGCTGGAATATCTTCACCAACTACAACATCAGCTGCTTTTGTAATCGTGCTCGGCTTTTGCTTCTTAGCAGGGGGTGGAACAGTTGCTGAACCGTTATGAACTTTCATGTGTTTCACAAGGTAGCTGTTCTTCTTGAACCTGGCTCCACAAGTTACACATTTAAATCTCTGTCCTGAGCATAAAATAACGTGGTCCTGCCATGGCTCATCAATGGCTTTGTCACAAAAAGGACAGTCAGGCTGTTTAGCTTTGGTAAACTTTATATCAGGCATATCTGTAATCTACAACAAACAAACAAAAAAAAATGGGTTAAAGCTCATTCAAATTCTCTTGAATCTTTGTCATCTTTAATATAAAAATATTAAAGCAACATAAATAACCTGTCTAGCAAAGATCTACTACATAATCTGATAAATAAGCAGGTGTCCGTCTGCTTCTACTTGTGCTTTGGGGCTTCTGATCGATCACTGGATCAGTAACACCCTCTCTATCAATGCCTAACTCTTCAGACTCATGTTGTTGTAACGTGATACTTTCGTTCTGGTCGACATCACCAGAATCACTGAGTTCTACCTCGCCAGACAGAATCTGAGGTTTAACCAACCTCATTCTGTCTACATGAATCACCTGTGGCGAACCTTTACTACCACAAGATACTTTGTACGTAAATTCTGAACATTTTTCTAGGACTTCGAAAGGTCCTTGCCAAAAGCTTGTTAACTTCGGCGAAGTACCCATACGTCTGCGAGGAAAGAATACGTAAACGTGGTCTCGAGGGAAGAATCTCTGCCATCGTAACTTCTTGTCATGGTAGCGTTTTTGACGCATCATTTCCCCTCTAGTATTTTCTCTCACAATACGGTGTGCTTCCTCCAGTCTCTCTTGAAGCAACCAGGCCCATCTATTCTGTGGAATTGGCTTTCGCTGTACTTCCATTTCGTATACGAGGTCTAGAGGCGTTGTCGCTTCTCTACCAAGCATAAGGTAGTTTGGAGAGAAGCCAGTGGTGTCATGCTCCGCTGACCTATATGCCATCATGACATACGGCAACTGTTCGTCCCAATCTGTATGATTTTTGTTCACGCAGGAACTTAACATGGCTTCTAGAGTTCGATTAAACCTTTCCACCATACCATCCGACTGCGGATGGTAGGGTGTAGTGCGAGTCTTTTCAATTTGCAATAGCTCGCAAACCGAATGGAACAAATCACTCTCGTATTGACGGCCTTGATCTGAGTGTATTGTATAGGGTACTCCGAATCTAGTGATGACCTGTTCAACCAGAATCTTTGCCACAGTTTTTGATTCCATATTTGGCATCGGAAAACATTCAGTCCAGCGAGTAAAATAATCTGAAACTACCAGTATGTATCTGTTTCCAGATTCTGTCAATGGCAGTTCCCCCATAATATCTGTTGCTATTCTATCCATGGGGAATCCATTCTGAACAATTTGCATCGGCGCTTTCTGGCTAGTAAATGATGGCTTTCTTCTGGCACAGATGTCACATCCATTTATATACCGACGAACATCTTTGTTAAGCCCTGGCCAATAAAATTGACTTCTTATCTTGGCGATGGTCTTGTTTATACCTAGGTGACCTGCAGTACGTTTGTCGTGGTATTCCTTTAGAATATGCCTTCTCTCAGACATAGGCACAATTATCTGGAACTTTTCCGTCTTTGTCTCTTGGTCTATGGTCTTTCGATAAAGTAAATTGTCCTGAATGGTAAGTAAACTTAGCTGTGACCATAGAGAACGTAGAAATGCACTTTGACTGGCAACTTCTCTAAATGATGGTTTCTTTTCCTGATCCATCCAACGTTTTACAAGAACAATTTCTTTATCTTCTCTTTGGACCCTATGAAGATAAGATTCTTGAATAACTGGGGCGTCGACTGTTGCAGTTCTTACTTTGGGATCCTCTTTTTCCTTATCCCAGCCTACTTGGAATCCACATTGCTTACACGGAAGACGACTAAGTGCGTCAGCGTTTTGGTGTAACTTGCCTGGTCGATGTTGGATCTCTATGTCATACGTGTACAGCACTTCAAGCCAGCGAGCAAGCTGACCCTCTGGATTTTTAAAGTTGGTCAACCATCTCAGCGAGCTGTGGTCCGTGCGCAAAATAAATTTACGTCCGTAGAGGTAATGCTTAAAATACTTGGTAAAATACACTGCTGCCAACAACTCTTTTCTCGTCACGCAGTATTGCCTTTCAGACTTTGTAAAAGTCTTGCTGGCGTAGGCAATCACACGTTCTTTACCATCGTGCACTTGTGATAATACTGCTCCCATCGCAAAGTTACTTGCGTCTGTGTCCAATACGAACGGTTTACTAAAGTCAGGATGAGCAAGGATGGGGGCACTTGTCAGTGTAGCTTTTAACTTTTCGAAAGCACTTTGGCAATCCTCACTCCAAACGAAGGATTTGCTTTTCTCTGTCTGTTTGTGAAGGGGTTTTGCTATGCTCGCAAAGTCTTTCACAAACTTCCTGTAGTAGCTACATATACCCAGGAATGAACGTAGCTCACTCACATTGGCTGGCACTGTCATTTCCTTAATCGCCTCAATCTTCTTTGGATCCGTAGTAATACCCTTCTCGGAAATTATGTGTCCGAGATATTCTACCGACTTGCAAAACAAGGAACACTTCTTGGTCTTCAGTTTCAACCCTGCATTTGCCAATCGGTCGAACACTTTGCTCAGGTTCTCCACCATGCCCTCAAATGTTTTACTAATGACGATGATATCGTCCAAGTAAATCAAACATATTTCCCAATTCAACCCTGCAAGGACTGTCTCCATCAATCTCTCAAATGTCGCTCCGGCATTGCACAAGCCGAAGGGCATCACTTTAAATTGATATAATCCTTTTCTTGTGGCAAAAGCAGTCTTTATTTTGTCACTGGACTCCATTTCCACCTGCCAGTATCCCATAGCCAAGTCGAGAGTAGAGAACCACGAAGCACCACTTAGACTATCTAACATGTCGTCGATTCTCGGAAGAGGGTAAGCATCTTTCAAAGTAACCGCGTTTAATCGCCTATAATCGATACAAAATCGAGTTGATCCATCCTTCTTCTTAACTAAAACGATACCCGAGGCCCACGGACTAGACGAAGGTTCAATTACATTTCTCTCAAGCATATCGTCCACCAACCTATCTGCTTCTTCTCTCATGTGTACTGGTAATCGTCTTGGTGGCTGTTTTATTGGGTGTGCGTCTCCCGTGTCGATACAATGCTTGACAACATTTGTTCTGCCAAGTCCATCATCTGAACCAGCAAACAGAAAAGCATATCTTGATAACAGTTTATCTACTTCAGTCTTTTGTTTTTGGTTTAAGCACGTTTTCGACTTTTCACTTAAGACCTGCAGCTCTCTTGAAAAAGGTTTCTTAAAACTGCTATCTTTATTTTCTCCTTCTAATATCTTTACCACTGGGCTAAGCTGTCCCATATTAGTTCCCTTGTAAATCGTCTGTGCATCGGTCGAAAGATTCATGACTCGTATTGGAACCTTATTATGATTGCTCACCAGAGTTCTGCCAACTAAACCTTTATTTGAATCTATCAAACAATTCCTTGGCTCTACAATACCATATCCACTAGGAAGGTTCTTGCCCTCTGGTATGCATACATCACAGCGTGTAATCATCTCACTTCTTGGCGGAATAGTGAATGACTCTGAAGCCACCACCCGATAACATCCTAGCATACCTTGAAGTAATAAAAAATAATGTTCACCATTTATTGAAATTACTTTCTTTGGGACGTCCAACGTGCAATTTTGCTCATTCATGAAATCCAGACCCAGGATTCCATCAACTGTTATATCAGCGACCACCACTGTTCTCACAAAGTTACTCGAACCAATGGTTAAATTTAAGGTAGCTTTGCCAAAAAGTTTTAGAGGCCTACCTTCAGCAGACATTATGTCTTGGTGCATATTATCCAAAACAAGATTTTGATGAACCTTTTGTATTTCACCGAAGACATTCTTTGCAATGAGCGTAACGGTTGCTCCTGTATCGATCAACATTTTTGTGTCTACATCTTCTATTTTAGCTGAGAGATACATTCCAGCCTCACTGGGTCTATTGTAAGCAATTGGCTGCAGCTTACGTTGTGGTCTAACTGTCTTAGCAGAACCAGAACCATGACCCGGTGCTTTAGAGTTTTTGCCAAACTTCTTTGTTGTTTCGTTTAGCTGCTTCGAAGGACAATGTTTGCTTATGTGTCCTTCTTTACGACAATTGTAGCACTTTATTGTTCTTGGGGGTTGCCGTGGCTTCTTGTTATTGCGATCCGTCCAGTTCATTGAGCTAAGTGACTTACTCTTCATTTCACGCATTTCTGTCTTAAGTTCCATAACAGAACTTTGCAAATCTCTAAGAGTTTTGGTCAGCTCGTCGGTATTTATCTGGGATTTGAACTGAGCATTATCGTGATCAGTTTCTGTAACTACACGCAAGTGTGACTTGTATTCCGATCTTCTGGAGTCGGCTCTGACAAAGGCTTCTAATTCAACCGCTAGCCTTATAGCGTCGTTCAAACTCTGGGGTCTAGCTTGTTTAATTCTAAGACGCATGTCTGCATCAACCAAAGCATCGATAAACTGTTCCTTAGATAAAGTCTCCTGAACGTCGTTTGGTGCTGTAGGATAGGCAAGATGTGTTAGCCTCCGAATTGACTGTCCTAATTCTGGGAGCGTCTCGGTCGCTTTCTGTCTTCGTTCTCGTAGTTGAACTCTGTATAGTTCTGTCTGGTTTGCAGGGGCAAAACGATCTTCAAGCGCCTTAATCAGTTCATCATAGTTCCTTCCATCATCTCTACTCAAATTCCCAAGCACTCCCTGTGCTTGTCCCCTCAGAGAGACCGCTAAATAAAGACCTTTTTCTTTAGCACTCCAACCATTCAATGAAGAGCACGCCTCAAAGTGTGATTTATAATCAAGCCACGACCCAATCCCATCATACGTGGCTGGTTTAATATAATTAGATGGCTTCTTTACCGTACTCAGTTCCTTTGGTTTTGCTTCGTCAGTCTTGGTATTTTCAAGAAAGCGCCGTAGTCTGACAGTTACACCTGGTTCATCCTCTCTGGCAACGATAGGTGTGTCGCTTCTTAAAATGGGCTCTTGTTCTAAATTGTCAATTCTTGGTGTTTCACGGAGAACTTCACTCTGGATTCTGGCCGAAGCTTGGTTAACATCTTCTATAGGACTTTGAGTCATTATTCCAGAGTCGCTTCTACGGGCCGTGGTTGTTATTATAATAGCTGGAGTAGACGTTCTCTGACCATGATTGTCCGAGGATAATTCAGAATGCTCGAGCGTCTTCCTTCCCAACCGTGTTATTTCGGCTTCCAACCTAGCTATTTCTTCGTCTAAGCTCGACATTTTTTTTTAAAGCAACGAAACTTTACAAATAAAGAAACATAAGAAATATATGAAATTTACTTCTTTTTATTTTTTAAAATTCAATCAAGCAACCAAATCAAGTCCCAACGTGGGCGCCATTTTCTGTAACGTGTTTGCCTAACACATATAATATATGATTTTTCTCTGGGTCTAGGGCCCCCTCAGATACCTTGCTGAGGAATTTGATTGTTGACTAAAACTTATTTACATATGCAAAATATACAGATATCGGGTGCTTCCCTAGCACACAAATAAACGAAATAATCAATTAAACCGCCTCTTAATCAGTTGGGCTTCTATCTCTGAAGCGACTTCTAGAAGCGCCCAAAGTGACAACTAAAGCGCCAGCACGTCGCTTCTCCCAGAAGCGACAGGTTACTTCTACCTGTATACGGACTGTCTTCTTATGCAACGCTCACGTAGACTGTTACATACTAGGTAAACTCTGTTCTGCACATCGCAAAGCAATAATGACTTATGAACAGACTTACCGCTGTTGTCTATTTCTTTGATAATACCGCACTTCTCCGCTGGCACTCTATCAGTAACTGTAGCAGAAACTGACTTTATCGAGTCTCGACGCCTTATATATACTATGAGTATATCACGTGACATACCCACTCGGAATGTCTGGGAACTCGGCGTTTTACGAGCTCAGGGTCCCTTCGGAACGCCCTGTCTCCTTCCCTTAATTGTATATTTCCGTTACAATAGCATCAACGTGAGTATTGTGGCGTTTCCGGTTGGCGGATCTAAGCTACTGACAAATTTTAATGAAACTGACAACAAACAATCTTTTATTTATTTCATAAAATTTCATCACTGAATTATTCAATCAAAACTTGATTTAATTGATATCAAAGAAATAAGTTGTGGTAACCAATTCAATGGCGAAAAGTGTAAATTATTTTCGTCAATCGCCGATCTCAATATTGACGGAAGCTTCTAGAACATCACGTCCCTTTTGCTACATTGTTTTAATCAAGAAATAATTATAAATATTTTAATTAATGGGTTATTTGATTAAATAGTTTTACAATAAAAACAAATGATTATGTTATATAAATAGTGTGTTAGAATACAATAAAAACAATAGTTTTGTAAAAACTATAGATTTGATGAGCAAAATATGATAACCTTGAAATTTATCAGAAACATATTGTAAACTAAAATATTTATTGATACAATGACTTTCAGTATTAATATATATATACTTTATGTACATCAATTTCACATGCAATAAATTTGTACATGGTTACTCAGCAGTGGATAGTGTGTGTATCCGAAGTACATTCATGTCAATCTGACAGCAAGGTATCAAAAGATGACGACGAGTTAATGATAAATGAAAATATTTTAAAAACAGGAAATACTTATATCGAAAGACTTAATTATATATGTAGTATATATATACATGTATATGTTTTTGTTATAAGTTTATCGGCAAAAACTGTATTTTTCGTACTAAGAGCATCGTGGTAACGAACCCGACGTACAATTTGTAATCACCTTAATTGCGTTCAATAAGAGAGAAAATTTACGAATAAGGTATTGTTCAAATACAATTAATTACAGCTATAAAGTTTTGTGTTTTAATGAAGACATTTCAGTTTTTTTATATCTAAAAAAAAGTCTTTCTCCAATGCCAACTTCTTTCAGAACCAAATTTTTGGTATTCAACACTACATTTCCCTTATATGAATTTCCTGTAGTATTAAGGAGGGAGGGGGGTGGGGGGGGACCAGCCTTTCACTGAACATTTCCAATAATAAAATATTGGTGGGAAAAAAAGTGGGGGGAGGGGGGCAGCATTTTACGTGTTGATAAGGGTACATATATAATAATAAACCAAGACCCAAGTACCTGTGAATTTTTACCCCTCCCCAACTCCCAAAAAACAATTTATTTGTATATTATGTATATTTGTTGTTTTTATCCTTCCATGAAAATGGAATAAGAACATTTGAAGTGCAATATTCATAACATTGTATGAAGTTTTGAAGACATAAACGTCAATTAAAGCATTTTTTTTATTTTTCAAGTTTTCACAAAAAGTGGTTGGGAATGGTGACGTACATTTCGTTCATGCTGACTTTTGAACAAAGTATTTCTTCTTTCTATAAGTCTGTAGTCTGTCAGTAAAATCTACAACTGTTGTAAATGGTCAAGTTTTATGTATAAATTAAATTTCCCGTCCTTGCGCGGGTAATTATCTAGTGATTACAAAAAATAGAAATTTATGTGAAATTCCTTTAAAACGCTACTCCTTCTACAGTTTTGGTCTGATGGCAATGGCTAGTTTTCTCTTCCTTTGTTATAAGTACAAACAAGTAGAGCTATAGTCTCGACATTGTGTTGAACCCAATGAATCATTTTGCCTCGATTATAGTCTGAAAAAACTCATGGCTGAACATATCCAGTCATTTGGACGAGTCAAGATTAGTGACAGTGAAACTGTAAATTCGCTACCATTTTTCTATTAGTGAAACATTGCTGATATAATGCAGGGTGGGACGTGACCTTGACTTGAGTTCAAAGTCCCCAAGGATAAGATGTTTTTGGTTGGATGCATGGACAGAAAGAATATCTAAAATGTTTGAAATTTTCAAGACGGTAACACATGGATAATATTTTTATAACGAAAGCTAGTCATTGCTTAGATCAAGGTCATTTGGAGAGTTCAAGGTCACTTGGAAAGTTCAAGGTCACATATATTCCTTTACAATCTTTTTCCTAGCTAAGCATTGCAAGTTGCTTCTCTTAAAAGGTTTAAATTTTCACTTGTAGAACTTTAGAATATGGCTTGACCTAGACTCAAGGTTACGTCTTCTTATCCGTAGCTCCAACGGAAGACCTATTCGTTGCTTTGCAACGAGCTCGGCTCTAGTTTTTAAACATTTTGTGTTTTTGAATTGTTGAATATTAACCTCATGTGTTTAGAATTTAAACATTCTAACGTGTTTATTTCTTAAACACTTCTTGAGGTGTTTAAATTCTATACATGTTGAAGTGTTTATTATCTGTTGCAATATAGTGTTTATTTATAAAACACTTATTTTTTACAGTGTATACATTTCTTTGATAAATATATTAATTATGTGTATTAATTTCTTAATTATTGATGTTTACTACATTCTCTTTGAGGAAACACTGGCTATCAATACGACTTTATATCCTTTATATTATATATAATTAATTTTAAAACAATAGTTTTTCAATTAATATCGAATGAACACAGGCATACAATTTGTATAATAGGCCGAGGGCGGACCTTTTCTTATAGAGCCAGGCGGACCTAATATGTAATCGTATTTGGTCCGGCCGGACCTCTAAACGAGGCGGACCAAATATTATGCGACAGCGGCAACAAAGTTAAAAAAATCTTCTCCAGTCAAAGCGTTCCCAATTAAAACCGTCCCGGTCAAAGCGTTCCCTGATTTTGGTCAAAGCGTACCATGATTTTGGTCAAAGCGCCCCCTGACATATTTTATAGAAATATGATACTACGAAACCGTCCCCTGATTTTGGACAAAGCGTCCCTTTATTTTGGTCAAAGCACCCCCTGAGATATTTTGATAGGAAAATGTAGTTTCTAAACCGCCCCCTGATTTTGGTCAAAGCGTCCCTTGATTTTAGTCAAAGCGCCCCTGAGATTTTTTTTGTTAGGAAAATGTAGTTTCTAAAGCTCCCCCTGATTTTGGTCAAAGCGCCCCCTGATTTTGGTCAAAGCGCTCCCTGACATATTTTGACATATTTTGATAGAAATATGTAGTTTCTAAACCGCCCCCCCCCCTGATTTTGGTCAAAATGTCCCCAGATTATGGTCAAAGCGCCCCAAGACATATTTTATAGAAATATGATACTACGAAACCGTCCCCTGATTTTGGTCAAAGCGTCCCCTTATTTTGGTCAAAGCGCCCCCTGAGATATTTTGATAGGAAAATGTTGTTTCTAAAGCTCCCCCTGATTTTGGTCAAAGCGTCCCCTGATTTTGGTCAAAGCGCCCCCTGATTTTGGTCAAAGCGCCCCCTGACATATTTTGACAGGAATATGTAGTTTCTAAACCGCCCCCTTCCCCTGATTTTGGTCAAAGCGTCTCTTGATTTTGCTCAAAGCTCCCCCTGACATATTTTGATAGGAAAACGTACAGTAGTTTCTAAATCGCCCCGTTTTTGGTCAAAGCGCCCCCTGATTTTCGTCAAAGCGCCCCTAGTCAAATTTGTTGTGTGAAAAAAAAAAGTTTTTAAATTGTCCACAAAGCGCCCACTCGGTCTAATCAAAGAGCCCCAGACATACTTTGTATTAAAAAATGATGTATTCAATCGCCCCGAAATATTGGTCAAAGCGTCCCGTTATTTCCGTCTAATCTTCCCCTAATTTCGATCAAATCGTTCCGTTATTATACCGGTAATTTCTAAATTTAAAAATTATGGAATGGAATGTAATATGTTGAAAAAGAATTTGAAATTCTAACTTGATGATTAAAGTTTTCTATTAGGGAAATGCGTAAAAAAAAAACAACCTCTCCATCGTTGAACACAGAGTACGCCTGCCGAGAAAATCTACACGCCCGCAGTGTTGTTTCTTTTATTTTGTACTATTTAAAAAAATACATATATATTAATTTAATGAAATATTTGGTTGTCATTTAATTAATTATAAACAAATCAAAAAGGAAAGAAAAAATATTTGATGATAATTTATAAAAATCTACATACGAGTTTTGCATATACATGTAAGTCCTACTTTACAATATTTTATATTCCTTATATTTTATGTTCGTCTAAGAAGACGTAAATACTTACTTTTATAAACATTGAAGCTGATGTATGTAAAACAAATAAATTTAAAAAAAGAAATGTTTTTATGAAATTTAAAACTAGATATGTCCAAGACCCGAATCATAGACAAGAAAGAAATAACCACGGAAACCATCCATGAAGATCGTGTCAATTGATTCATGATACAGATTGTGCAACAATTATCTGAAAAAAAAAATATTTGCAGCTCTGGGGCGTAAATAGTTTGTGTGGTATGTTGTATAAATGTAAATTGACGATTTTTTCAATAGTTTGATAAACATGCATTTGTATTAAATTATTAATTTCCTTCATCCATATTTTCTTAAAATTCATTTATTTAATCAGATGTGTAAAAATTTACTACTTCTGATTTTGTGGCTCTGGTTCATAATATCCCACCTTGGAGTGTGTGTATACATGGTTTAGCGCACGTGCCAATCTTCTCACTTGTCATGTACCTAATTATGTAATACCGCATAATATTACGCACAGGTAGGGTACACAGGAAGATCGATCATTAAGTTTCATTGAGATTTGATGTCTGTGTATACACAGTAAACATGAATTCAGACATTCATATCATTGCAAACAAATTTTGACAATGAATTTTGATAGAACAATATTATAATATATAGCGAGAATATTTGGAACTTTCGATGGATTATTTTTTCTCTAATTGAAATAAATGAATAAAATAGATTACTTTCATCCCTTTTCTTAAATCACCGAGTTCTTGCCTAGACGAAGAAATTGTGAAACTGAAATGTTAATTAAGATGAAATATAACGTGTTTTATATTTTGAAAATTATTAACTTTTTAAAACTTTTGTTTATTTCCATGACAGCCCAGATCGCTTATACATGTTGCATACACATCATGCTTTTAGTAAATTTTACCATACAGACTATTCTTTGACGTTACATATCTGAAAAAAAAATGATAAAATAAAACCCTATACGTAATTATTAGGTATGGGTAAGTTTGTTTGTTTTGGGGTTTTTTTTTTTCGAGATGTGTGGAACATCAAGTGCCTGCATGTGTTATTTGTTTTATTTTTTCTTTAGAATTTGATTTACCTTATCTTCCTTTTCTCTAAATGAATGAAAAGGGAATGATTTTGAACATACAGGTATAAACGATATTTTGTACACATGTCATGTACATGCTGATTTTCTTCCTCATTTCGTTTATTTACTTCTCTGTTTGATGTATACACGGATGTGTAGGTCTGGAATAATTTAAATTATACCATTTTTCTTACCTGTAAAATTTTGTATTTATTTTTAAAACTTTGTTGCATATAATAAGTTAATATAACCTGAAAAAAAAATCAGAAATATTAATCATTTCATTGATGTTTTAAAAGTTTAACATTGAATATTTCAGATTCTGATTCAAAACAACTACGGTAACCCTGTAAATCGTAAAGTTTTTACTGCTGAGTCATTATAAATTCTATAAATAGATACACAACCAATAATATTTTTATTAAAAAAAAAAAAGAAAGAAAGAAAAACATGATGTCCATGGCCTTCACACAGCAGTTCCTGAGTAAGAGTTATCCTTTAATACTATATACTCTTGTATCAAACACTAAATGAATAAAAAAATATTTAATTATTTATTTTTTTTTTTATTAATTTTTTGTCAAATGTTAACCAAATACTTTTGAAAAGTAACATTTCAAATATTGTAATGAGAAATTAGAGAAACAACACCGCAGGCGTTAGATTTTTCGTCAGGCATGCTCCACGCCGTATGCAAACTTTTAAACGATTAAAAACTCTATTCTGTGCTTTTAACATTATTTTTGTTTCCTAAAACATTAACTACAGGGTCTGAAAAAGTAATATACCGAACAAAAAACAAATTAAATCCATTAATAACACGGCAGGCGTATACATTTTCTGGGCAGGCGTATTTTTACCCTTGCAGGCGTCGGCATGCGTATTTTTTAGTGTTACCCAATCTCATGTGCTTGATTAAAATTTTTTCCTTGATCGGGCCATCGTATCCACCGTGTTTATAGATCCATATATTTATACACCTGTAGTGTTGAAAAGAAGGTTAAAGAATATAAATATGTGTATGTGAGCATCAACATTTATTTTAAAAATGAGCTATCATAATTTGACTCTGGGACGTCAGGAAAAAAATATACATATAACAGCAAATTCCGTTTAAAAATTGATTTGGAGGCGCTTTGAAAATTTGGGAGCGCTTTGACCAAACGTTGTTTTTCTGTTGAACAATATGTCAGGGGGCGCTTTGACCAATATTTGGGGGCGCTTTAACCAAACTGCAAACGTTGTTTTTCTATTTAAAAATATGTGAGGGGGCACTTTGACCAAAATTTGGGGGCGCTTTGACCAATATTTGGGGGAGGTTTGGAAACTTCGCGGGCACTTTAACCAAACTTCAAAGTTGAACGTTGTTTTTCTATTTAAAAATATGTCAGGGGGAACTTTGACCAAAATTTGGGGGCGCTTTGACCAATATTTGGGGGCGGTTCGGAAACTTCGCTTTCTATAAAAATATGTCATGGGGCGCTTTGACCAAAATCAGGGGGCGCTTTGACCAATATTTGGGCTCAATTTGGAATCTTCACTTTCTATAAATATATGTCAGGGGACGCTTTGACCAAAATCAGGGGGCGCTTTGGAAACTTCGTTTTTCTATAAAAATATGTCAGGGACGCTTTGACCAAAATCAGGGGACGCTTTGACCAAAATCAAGGGGCGCTTTGACCAAAATCAGGGGGCGTTTTGACCAAAATCAGGGGGCACTTTGACCAAAATCAAGGGGCGCTTTGGAAACTTCGTTTTTTTATAAAAATATGTCAGGGGACGGTTTGACCAAAATCAGGGGGCGCTTTGGAAACTTCGTTTTTCTATAAAAATATGTCAGGGGACGCTTTGACCAAAATCAGGGGACGGTTTCGTAGTACCATATTTCTTTAAAATATGTCAGGGGGCGCTTTGACCAAAATCTGGGGACATTTTGACCAAAATCATGGTACGCTTTGACCAAAATCAGGGAACGCTTTGACCGGGACGGTTTTAATTGGGAACGCTTTGACTGGCTCCCTTCAAAAGTTGTGGCAAAAAGTGTAAAGAGCTATTTTTAGCATATCCGTCACAGTCAAGGTCATAAGATCATTGACCTTGCCGTCGTTTGAAAGGACTTTATCGGTGGAGTATGCATACCAAATATGAAGTTCCTATCTCCTATGGTTCAAAAGTTATGAAAAACAGTGGAAAAAGCTATTTTTAGAATATAGGTCACAGTCAAGGTCACAAGATCATTGACCATGGTGTCATTTGAAAGAACTTAATCGGTGGAGTATGCATACCAAATATGAGGTCCTTATCTCTGATGGTTCAAAAGTTATGGCAGAAAGTGTAAAAAGCTATTTTTAGAATATAGGTCACAGTCAAGGTCACAACATCATTGACCATGGTGTCATTTGAAAGAACTTAATCGGTGGAGTATGCATACCAAATATGAAGTCCTTATCTCTGATGGTTCAAAAGTTCTGGCAAAAAGTGTAAAAAGCTATTTTTAGCATATAGGTCACAGTTAAGGTCACAAGATCATTGACCTTGATGTCATTTGGAGGGACTCTATTAGTAGAGTATGCATACCAAATATGAAGTCCCTATCTGCTATGTTTCAAAAGTTATGACAAACAGTGGAAAAAGCTATTTTTAGCATTTAAGTCTTAGTCAAGGTCACAAGGTAATTGACCTTGAAGTCATTTGAAAGGACTTTATAAGTGGAGTATGCTTACCAAATATGAAGTCTCTATCCCTTATTGTTCAAAAGTTATGGCCAAGGTTAAAGTTGACAAACAGACAAACAGATAAACAGACAAACAGACAGGACAAAAACAATATACGCCCGGGATCTATCGATCCGGGCGGTTGAAAAGTACCCTGCATATTTAAATGTAAATTGGTTGAAATTAGCCCAGTGGTTCTTAAGAAGTTAATGTGAAAAGTTTGCAGATAAACAGATGGACAACAGAAATCAGTACATTTCAGAAAAAGTATGCTTATAAATAGTTAATCAAGGTGCTTTGGGTAGCAAAATAAAGCTAAACTGGTATATCTAATTCATCCGCAGAGCTTAGTATATTTCAATATGCACAACCTTTTCAACTCTTATAAAATTATTTTTTAAAATTTATATCACCATGTCTCATTCAAGGGAGAACTAGAGATATGACCAGATGTATATCTGTTGAATATAAAATATGTACATGTACATGTATTCTGGTTTTTTTTTAGTAATTTGTTTGTTTGTTGTGACAGCAACTGTTATGGCAGCTTTTGGCAAAGGTTGAAGTTTCTCAAATGTAAGTCAAACTCCAAGGTCAAGGTCAAAGGGTCTAAATTGTTGGTATCAAAGGGAAAGTCTTGTCACAAGGAATACACATGTGAAAAAAGGGAGAAATCCCTAGAACTTCCTCACCTGTTCAAAGTTATTGCCAAGGTTAAAGTTAAATTGGATTCAACTCTAAGGTCTAGGTCAAAAATAAGTATACCTGTTGAAAGTTCACAATGATTACACATGTAAGAGCATGAAAGTCCTAGCACCACCTGTTCAAAACTTACGCCAAGTTCAAGGTATTTTTCTTGTAAAATTGGGTCAAACTCCAAGGTCAAGAGATCAAGAGGTCAAAATTGGTGGTACCCATTAAAAGGTTTTGCCAAAAGAAATTTACCTATGAAATATTGAAGCCATGATGTGTATAGCCCAATCCACTTAAAAAATATGGGCAACTGGTTAAAGTTTCCGTGGACAGACAAAAATACATAAACATAGGAAACAAAATATGTATAAATAGTCAATTGAAAAAATTTTCTACTATTATGGAGTCATAAGATCAATTGTCATTTCAGGTACAGGGAGTCAGTGGCTAGGGAGATCAGAACCCCCCTGGAATTAGCAGTTATTTAAATAAGACTATATATGTACTGTAGAGAATAAAAATGACTTTGGACATCCTCCCCCTTAGAAAAACAGGGACTCCACCATCATTGTTTTTTATTATTATTTTTTTATTTCCATCTCAGGAAATCTTGGGCTGATTTTTTTGACTGAGGTGTGACAACCCCCCCCCCCCCTTTCTGAAAAAAAAAATTCTGGATCTGCGTCTGTTATATACTGAATGTCCGCAACGGGAGATAACTTGACAATGTGAAATTTGTCGACTGTGGCTTGCGATGATCTTTGACCATGTTGACCCTTTTTGAACTTCAACCTAACCATTTGCATTTATTTATTTTTATGCAATCTATACTAAATTTTGTACTTACAAAATGTCATAGGTCGTGACAACGAATTCATGAAATATAATCCATATAATCCAATTAAATCACAAATGATTTTAACTGACCACACTGCACGTCAGCATACATGTGCTAAACAATCTCATTCGACAAACCTTTGCTGATTCCGTTGCCAGTATGAATTGGCCGAGGTGTGCCGAGAGGTGATATCTATAAATATGATAATGGGTGACGCAAACCCAATGTGAATGTAGAAAATAAAACTGTTTAGTACAAGAACAAATTTCAAACTATCATAATAAACTAAACTATGTTTTTTAAAAAAATGTGAGAGTGAGTGAGAGTGTGTGTGTGTGGGGGGGGGGGGGGGGGGGGGAGAGATAGGCATTGACAAATTAATCGGGTTGTATTTTCAATGGGTTTTTTTCCCGACCAAATACTAAAATCAGTTTGCACATTTTGATAAATTCATCAAAAACGCGTTGTACTAAAATAATATTTTATGTCGTTGAGAAAGTAAATTAAAAAAGTTCCAAATCATGGGAAAATTATTTTTTTGAATCTAAGTAAGTAATTTACTTCAATCATTAATTAAATTCTGTTATTTCAGACTGGTTATGAATTAAGTATTTTAAAATACATATGTGAGGCTCAGAGTTGATATGGTCATCTGAAAATTTTATGTTCAATTTGACGAATACAATTATAGAATTATTTTGACTTCTTCCTTGGAAAGTCCAATATGAATGAGTGTATATTGAGAGGCAAACACCATAGTGCGGGTATTACTGTCTCATGACAGCATCTAGTTTTTTTCTGATATTTAAAAAAAAAATAATTGCATGTCCTAAATATACCACTGTACTTCAGATATACTTATCGAAAAATAAATTTATAATTTTCACTATAACTGTATTTTTAATCTGCTTCTTTTCTCCAGATTTGAGATATTTAAAGAGAGGCATCAATATTGACTATTTATGTTTAAGTTTATTAAACACAAGGAATACAAATGAATGCAGTACATCGAATAATATATTATTTTGAGAAAAGGTTCATTCATCCTTCATTTGTTATCAGTTTTACTTGAATACATTTCTGTGGCACGATTATTTTAGAATCCATTTTGAAAACCAGTACATGTATTTAATTGTCAAATTATGAAAAACCATGTCGAATGAAGTTGATGAAGCTTATGTTTGTAAAATTCTTAATGACGCATACTTCATTTTGTAGTATATTTGCCTGTCTGTCTGTCCGTCTATCTGTAAAAGAAAATTAAATGTTACTACTCCTTTGGTCTGATTTCAGTATAACTTAGCACACAAAGATACTTAAGTTCTGCATAGTTTTTTTTATTTCTGCCTTAGTTACTAAAGATGGAAATAATGTAATAAAATTCTACTTATCCAACACTTTTTGTCTGATTTCTAATTAACTTAGCTCACATGTAGACTACACTTAAAGATATAGGTATTTGATTTCGATCAATGGTGTTGC
>NW_026933376.1:0-55769 GCF_032062105.1 Saccostrea cuccullata
AAAGATTATACATGTACATACTGCAGATTCCTTATTTTTTGTGAGTACTTATTATTGCAAAATAGCTCTTAAAAACATTTAATCGCAAGAATATATATTTGTGAATGGTCGGTTGATAAGGTGAATGTGCATGGGTTTTAGTACCATAAAAATAAAAGTGAAACATTTTATTTTGCAATTGATGCTACATGCAAAATTGCAATAATAAATTCCTTGCGTTTAAAAAGGAATTTCCAGCATATTACATCATTCTGTTTTTGTATACATAAAATTTAATAACTTTTAATATAATCGCACAATAAATTGTGTAAAATGTACTCAGATTTATAATTGACTATAAGCCTATATGGACCATGATGCTCCTCTGAGACATGTCAATTGAAAGTAAAATACAACCATATTTTCTTTAAACATGTTAAAAGTGACATTCTACACATGAAAAGTGTGACTAATCCCTAGGTGAGGGTCATTCAGAAAAGAAGTCACAATATTAAGTCAGATTATATTTCTGTGTAAAAAAAATATGCAGCCAGTGTCAAATCAGTATATAGGGGTGATTGATTGTATACTGTTTAACGTCCCTCTCCAGAATATTTCACTGATATGGAGACGTCGACGTCACCATTGCCGGTGAAGGGCTGCAAATTTAGGCCTATGCTCGGCACTTACGACTTTTGAGCAGGGAGGGAACTTTATCGTGCCACACCCGCTGTGACACGGGACCTCGGTTTATACGGTCTCATCCGAAGGACCGCCCCATTTAGTTGCCTTTTACGACAAGCAAGGGGGTACTGAGGACCTATTCTAACCCGGATCTCCATGGGGTAGTATATCGGGGTGGATACATGAATATTTTGTGAATTAATTTGTGCCATTTCTTTTCAGGAATTCCAGATTTTAATTCAGAAGCACTCATGTATCCACTCCTCTAAATGTGCAGATCTGAATCTGCAGAAATGTCTGCAAAGTGCAAAGTTTTGCATGAATATGAGATTGTCATTGTGTCATTTAGTCTAACCATTCTCCTAAAAATATGTTGCCTTCAGTTGGTTTGGGACAAATATGAATGTACCTAACAAGAATCAGTTTTCAAATGTACAATGTACATGCATTTGTAAGTTCTGGATATTAGGAGTTGTTCAAATTTGTTAATAGTAATATCAAATGCATCATTCTTGAAGAAAATCGCTGATCTCAATCAAAACCTAAATCTTCTTTGAAAAGCCATCCTCCCATTTCACCGTGTAGTAGGGCACATATGGGGTTTCGGTTAAGTAACATATGGGGTTTCAACTCCGAAGCGGTGATTTTTTGCATTTGGAAAATATATTTGTAAAAATCCGTTGCTAATGAAGTCTTCGGGCCCAAATGACATGCGCACGGGTTGTAAGAATGTATTACCTTACAATCTAGTGCAATAGGCTGGTTAAAAGCGTTACGGATTCTGCAAACACTTCTGGACAGTTCAGTCGACTGGGAAAAGTTGTGGTGTCGCTGACTTTCTTTGCTCTATAACTTTCAAAAGCAGACCTTTAGAGCTCATTTTAAGGATGGTAGATGAAGATTGATATAAAAGCAATCCATGGAAACTTTTTTCACCTTTCGCAGTCTCTTTTTTCTGTAAGAAATATAATTTTTTGTGGCCAAATTCTAATGTGCCTAACGGGGTTTCAAGGTTTGTTAACATAGGGGGTTTCAACTCAAAGTTTTTTTTTTCTATGTTTAAATCTTTGCTTTCTTTCAAGAATATGAATTTCGTCCATTTAATGTGAAATAAAAACGAATAGTGATATGTTAGGTAAAGATGAACAGACGTGAAAGCTCACTCAAGAGACAGGTTGCGCGTCATCATACACAAGCCGGGAGCACTTCTTCCAAGCATATAACATTTTACTGTTGAAATTCTTCATTGAAAACTCACACCTTTGTTGCGGTACCGCCAAATAATGGTATTGAAGAGTTGTGCATGAATAAATTGTTACTGAAAAGTGAAACCTACCATGTGTTTGATAGGATATTGACTGCAATTATATAAGAATTCCAATGGATTTCAAAAGGAAAATATGCCTTGAATATAAAAAATATACAGACATGAATACACGTACTCACTTTAAAGCTGACATAAAGAAAAATGCTCATTTTTCTTCTTGTGCGTCTTACTACATTCAAAATAAACGCCCTTCCGCACATATTTCTAAAGGAAACCCAGCCGTGTTTATGAAAATTTGTGCCTCCTGTACCTGTTATATTAAAGCCTTCTGTTTCACTTGAGTGATTTTACTGGCTGTCGACATGTACACATCAGGCCGAAAGCATAGTTGTCATAAATCCATAAACTGACCAAATACATGTTTTTTCCAAACAATACCTAGAACTATAGAAGATGTAAATTATTTTTGAATGCATTTGCTGCACTTTTTAGAATATATATATATAGGAAGGCAATACAGGAAAAAATTGGATATGCACGCATGCAGGTCGAGAGACGCATCGAACGCTTGAAAAAAATTGCCCCCCCCCCCCTCCCCCCACGAAATAGGATTTTCGAGTTTGGGCAATTTATAATTTTTTTTTTTTTTTTGCTTGTCAACTTTTTTTTTATGGTAAGTAAAATTTATCATGTTGCCCCCCCTTTCAAAAACGATGCTACGTGCCTGAACATTGTATACAAATATACATGGAAAGCAATGATTAAAAATATATAAGTTCCTAAAGAAGTGTTTTTAAAGTTGTTTTTGAAAACAACAATAGATTTTGATTGATTAATATGCAAAGGTAGTTCGTTCCATAATTTTAGATACATGTACAATGTTATTAAATTTCCGGTCGCAGATATTTTATCTTACATTCAATAGGACTTATGACAGCCTTCGGAATTTCGGGAAAAACGCAATCGTTTATTTGAATTCTATTTTGACAAAAGTTCAATTAAATGTTTCGCACACTGAACAGTTACACATGTATAAATAATTTAATTTTACTTGTAACACGTCATTTGATGTTTTTACTTTTTCTGAATGTTTTCTTTGTTCTCCGGTACTTTTTTGTCCGCGAGTGTTCTCGTAAACTACTCATCCGATCTAGGTGAAACCTTTTTAGGGTCACTAGGTATGTTATGTAGATGTGCGGAACGAAGGTCATTTTGCGCGCACGTGCGTGCAGGTGCGCGCACGTGTAACACGTGAAATGACCAATATAATAGATTTAGCCGTAACTTTTTAAATATTGGATGAAATGCTTTGAAACTCATAATATAAGGATATAATAGTAGTATAGACATGATGACATGGTCAAAATAGCAAGATCTCACGCGCATGCAGGTGCCCTTCGCTGCGATTGGCTGAAACTTAAAGTCTAAATATCTATTTTGTTTTCTGACAAAATCCTTTGAAATTTTGAACATAGTCTTACATTATGAAGATCTACAGCATGATATATAAGAATAATCATGAACGCACGCACATGCACGTGTGCTGCAATCTGATTGGCTAAAACTTTAAATGCCTACAACTTTCTTGGTTCTCAATAATACAGGGTGAAATTTCAAATATGAATAGATATAATGATTGCCTACATTATACTACTATCAAAAGTAAATACATGGACGTGCATGCACATGCGACCGCACACAATGTATTAAAAGACAGTATACTTGAGTGTTTGATGTTCATGCAGAATTAAGAACTTCTAAATGTCAAGACATGTAACATACTGAAGCATGCAGATCTTTTTACCCTTGACCTTGAAACTTAGGTCAAGGTCACTGGTAACCTGAATAAAATGTTGATATTAACTATTTACCAAAATCACCTTGACCTATGAACTTGAAATCGACCTTAACCTTTGTCCTTGACCCAAGGGTAAAAAGAAACATGAAGTACATGTACATGTATCTAGAAACACCTTTCAGAGTTTATTTCGGTTGACAGGTTAGAAGTTAAAGAGGTGGTGGTTTTTAATGACCTTGACCTTTCATCCAAATGTCACAATCAATCTTAAGTTCTTGGAATAAGATACAAGATTCAACTCCAACGTTAAATAGGTTAAGAATAAAAATACCCCCCCCCACACACACACACAAACAAATCAAATTAATGGCAACGTAGAGAATCACTGTTAAACTCAAATAACACCTCGGACCCATATAAAATTTCAGGAAAACTGCAGAAAAGAGCTCGAGGAAGGTGTATTAACACACACACAAACTTGAGAAATAAAAATCTTTATAACTTTAGCTTGATCAAACAAGGTGTTTCGGGGCATAATTTGCAAGCACACAGGATGAAAAACTGTGTTTTAAACTGTCATTTTCAATGAAAAATTAAGAAAACCAGTGATGAATTTGGGAGTTTTTTTCATGTTCAACAAAGGAAATGTATCCAGATTGCCTACAGTCTCTCAGAAAACGGTAATAAGTATGTTCATGGCCTCTTTTTTAGATCAATATCAAATTTAATATAGGTATCCGGTTTACTTTTCATATGATTTCAAATTGAATGTCATGAAAATACCCTATTTTCTACATAATTCTGCTAAAGCCGTAAAGTACGGGAAAAAGAAAGTTGAAATTGATTATGACGTCATAATGGATCTAGCACCAAAAAATTAGTCTCAAGTTATTTACTAGATCTTGACCTTAAAATATTTCATTTGAGTTTCCAAAGTAGATAGAAATTATTAATTTATACAGAAAAAATTACAAATCCTGTCGTGTTTAAAATTAAAGTGCAGATGACCAAAGTTGGCATATAAGCCTTTTATAGCCTATTTATTCAGATGTCGTTAATAGCATTCGATTCTACTGATTTGAAATAATATTTTAATACCAAGCATCCTTTGTTTAATTTACCTTTGAAATTTATTTGAATTTTTTTTTAGAATTACGCAATCCCCAGAAATAGCGATTTTCGGTATATTAAAAAATCAATATACATGTACGCTCCTTCGTAAAATAATCAGATATTTGCATTCATGAAAAAAATATTAATAAGAAGGTGTTAAACAATATAGGTCACATTAGCGGACACGAATGTCTTTTTAAACATCTCTTGTAAAACCCAGAGAGTAGCCCCCCTATGCATTGGAAAAAATGAATAGTTCCGGTCAAAAAACCTTTATATATTTATTTACAAAGTATATAAAATTTACCAGGCACAGGTATCAGAGTTGTCAAAATGGCCTGAGAGGAAATATTAAAAAAATTCTGAACAGAAAGGAAAATCCCTTTTCCATGTATGGAACTACTATTTGAATATAACCAACCCCGAGCCCGATCTTAAAAACACGGTAGTAGAAAATTAGAATTTTGCTGTTTTATTAATTTTTTTGCTTTTAACTTCTTTTCTTGAAGCCAAATGATAGGTAAAAATAAGTGAAAACACTCAAGAAGGTAAAAAGACTTCATATTGTAATCTGAATTAAAATCAAAATTGTAATCTGAACAATTAGTCTCCTTATTATGTTCCCCAAACGGAGTTTGGGAACATATTGTTTTTACTCTGTTTCTTATTAAGTCTTCCGTTCACAACGGAAGACTTATAGTGTTTGTATTGTTTCTTTTTATTATTATTATTATTATTATTATTCCTCCCAAATTTTGTGAGCGCGATTACTCAGAGATTGCTGGATAGATTTTCACAATTTTTCTCATGTAAGTAGGTTGATATATGAAGTTTATATAAAATTCCGTTTTTTGAAAAATTCACTTCCGGTCCGAAGTTATGGCCGATTTTCGAATTTTAAAATGGACTTTTGTCCGGCAGTTTTCTCGGAAACGGTTTGAGGTAAAGATATGAAATTTACAGGAATATTAGATCATGATATTCTATTTGTTTTGAAGTTGTTTTCGTGTGTTTCCAGTACTTCCTGTCCGAACCGGAAGTGAATTTGTTTTTGGTCAATTTTTGATTTTTTTGTTTTTAGATATTTTTTCAAAATATTCTTATGTAAAACAGACATTTTTGTACAAATACTAAATATATAATTTGTTTTTAAATCAGATTCCACATTTTGTATATTTACGGTACCGAATTTTTTTCTATTTATGTAGTATGTATAAGGTGGGCAAAGAAAGATAACTCTGACCTGTGAATGAGAATAGAACTTTCGAGATAAAGGCGGAAATAGTATTGATGACGTTAGAGACATATATACGCTCTCCAGATCAACATATTTACACATTCAATATTCTCTCTTTTGCATGTTACTTAATTCACTATATGCATATTAGTTTAAATTTGGCTGTATAGTGTTAGTCTGTACATTGAAAGTTTTTGATTTACAAATTTATATCTAAAAAAAATATCCGTTCTGTGTCAACTAAGCACTTTGAAGAAAATAATATTGTACGCAGTATACATTACAGCGATGTATATACAAATTATTCTACAAAAATACCAAACATATTATTTATTCAATCGGATTCTGCATTTTGGAGATTTAAGGTACCGTCAATAAATTCATTTTCTCTATTTACGTAGTGACAATGAGCAAAGATAGATAACTCTGACTTGTAAGTGGGAATAGAACTTTCGAGAAAAAGGCGGAGGTAGTATCCATGACGTCGCAGACGTCTATATCCACACTTTTCACATAAAAAAGATAAATAGACTTTGAGTTTCCATATCCACTCCTGCATGAAAGATGACGTTCGTTACTGCTTTAAGTATATGCATAGTTTAAAGTTGTCAGCGTAGTGTAAATCTGTAATGTCTGTTATAATTATATTTAAAAAAATATTCTTAATTTATTCTCTAATTTGAATGCGAAATTATCCCGGAATCCGAGATTTATTTTCGATTCTAAAATATTATACATGTATGTACTCAAAAGGGGACTGAGAGAAAGAAGAGTAGGTGTAAAGCCTTTAGAAATAAATTGATATCTGCAACTTAAAAGAAAGAAAATCAATCTTTAGATTGGATTTGGTTTTAACACGTATATTTCATTGATTAAAAGTCTTATAGTGTTATTTATTATACATGATCTATACTTTTATATAACCGAGAACTTATTAAAGATGAGAAAAGCGATTCTTGGATTTTTGTGAAATACTAGTACTCAAAGGGTTAACATTATGTGAAAGTTACGCGTTTCTGTGTGAAATAATGCTACGCTAAAAACATGATACAAAAACATCTGCAAAGGTCTGTTGATATGTTATATAAAGTATAAGAATGAACACAATTTTATGTAATGCTGTATAATTATATGTATGTACATGCAACCTTAATTATTTTCCTTTTAATTCATAAAACATAAAATTACCGAATACTAGTATGTAATTCTTTTGAAGCCCCCCCCCCCTCTTGATTTTATACGGAGACATTATTGCAACTATAAGCGTTTGAATTATAAATTCGTTATACAATTAAATCTGGAACATTTGGTTATAATTACCATTAACATGTATACAGAATTCATATTCTATAATAGTAGATTTTTCATTACGCAAGATACTGAAATTTACATGTCTGAGAGAGAGAGAGAGAGAGAGAGATTCCCTTTGAATTCTGATTATCCTATCCATTTACATAGACAAAAAATCAGTTCTATATCAGTTGTACCCATTCTTTATTAAATATTTTCTGATTTCATAGTCCATCATAGTCACTCTCTGTATATTTTTTTCTGCTTAAGAAGTATTACACGAAGTGCACATGTATTGACCTGTCAATCAAAATCACCAGACGCTGTATTCATTACAATAAAGTTGTTCGAAATGATTTTTATTAAGTATGATCTTTAAGAAATCTGATGCAACAAATTTGAGAAATGAAAAATAAAATAAAAACATGGCTAGAGCATCATACTTCTGTATTATGGACTTCAGTTGTGGGACGTGGAGACCGGTCCTTCAGATGAGATCGTTTAAATCGAGGTCCCGTGTGTCAGATGGTACTTACTCAAAAAGATTCCTCAATGCTCAATGGCGATTAGAGCCAAATTATAGGACAACATTTTGCAGTCCCCACCGGCGAGTGGAGGCTTCTCCATGTGAAAAATTCTCGAGAGGGACATTAAACAACATATAATCAACTAATCGATTGCTGAATAATTCCTGTAGTTGAATAATCTTTCTGCTGACAAATCTCGATAGTATTACTGTAAAAATCAACGACTTTACGTTTAATGTGGTACTAACTTAGTTCATGACATTTTTATAATACTATCACAATTGTGCCAGAACATAAACACAGTGAAGTTTATGAGAGTACGGTGTTCGTTCGTCCGTTGGTTTGTCTATGATACACGTGTAGCTCTTATGAGTGCCAAAATGCATAAGAACAAGATTGGTCATGAAAATCAAAGTACCTTAAGTACTGAAAGACCTTTTTGCAGTTTTTTTTTCTTTCAGAGTACATATGATATCTATGTTTTTTGCAGAGAAAAAAGCAAATTCTTACAGATTTAGAAGAACGGAAGACTTATTTGTTGCCATGGCAACAAGATTCTAGTTATTATTATTATTATGTCGCCCCGAACGAAGTCGGGGACGACATATTGATATTGTACGCATGTTTTTTTTATCCAGGCTGTTTCTCGGAGATGGCTGGGACAATCTTCCTGAAACTTTTCTCAAAGGACGATCTCTGGTTGTAGTTGTGCAGTGAGGTTGTTCAGTTCCAATATGTCTACCGTTGCCATGGAAACCTGTAAAAAGCGACGAATTTTGTCCGCGAGTGTTCTCTCTGGTCCCTTAAACGTTCGTCATGAAACTTTTTTTATTTTAATGATTAGTATCTGTAGTTGTGCGATTTGCATTTAAAATTTTCAAATAATCGATTATTGCCATGGAAACCACAGGAATGTTAAATTTCTTTAATTTCGATTTTCTCAATAACTACTCAAGCAATCGTTTTGAAACTTTCAATGTTAATTCCTTGCAATGTGTCAAAGTGATTTCTACTTTTAAAATAATTGTAATGAGTCGCTCACAGTTGTCATAGAAACGAAACAGAAAAAAGGGTTAAGATGTACACATGTGTTCTCCAAGGTCTAGGTCAAAGGGTCAAAGTTCTTCGTGTCCAATAAAAGTTCTTTTCACAAGGATTACATATT
Source organism: Saccostrea cuccullata (assembly GCF_032062105.1). NCBI lineage: Eukaryota > Metazoa > Mollusca > Bivalvia > Ostreida > Ostreidae > Saccostrea > Saccostrea cuccullata. The sequence continues at coordinate 9,061 of NW_026933376.1, forward strand.
TGAAATACGAAAGCCCTAGCCCTTACCGTTCAAACGTAAGGTACTATGTTCAAGACGACCCCCCCCCTTTTGAAGCGCACTGCCAGGTATAATACACAGATATAACATATACAACTTACAAGTAAGGTTTTAAAAGTTTCATTTATAAAATTCAGTTCTCCTGATGTGATTTGATAGTTTGCCAACATTCATTCTTCTGTCTTGTCTCTAGATTTTATAATTATTTTATTTTATCTATATAAAAAAAATATCGATTGTCAGCTGCATTTATTAGCATTTCGCGTTTTTTTTGTATGTTTATTACTTTTATATTATTCATTTCATTAGATAGTGCAAGTATAAATTAGAAAATTGGTACGCTATTTCCATAGTTTTTATTCATTCATAAATCCTTGGATCCGCTCCTACAGGTGCGCAAAGCCTTGATCACTACTGTAAACAAAACATTCATCTCGCCGAACATGTTCATGATTCCGCTAAACTGAAAAAGTTTACACATGATTTATCATCTCATAGGAAACATCAGCCCTGTGCAATGCAGAAATGCTCGAAATGAAGGTGGCATGTGAGATTCGTTTTCCGGCAGAACCTCTAAAAATGAAAGTGAAAGTAGGGAAATTTCACAGTTCTCACTGGCGTTATAATACACAAAATAATTCGGCTGATCTTCTTAATAAATTACATTTGCCAAGCTTTTTTGTTAGGAAAGATACTGCCAATTAACAAGTATGAGACTCAGTTCAGTACATCTGCCCAATTTCTTTTATGGAAGTCTGCAAATTTAGGAACTTGTAATTTTTTCTTGCACTACTTTCTTCTCCTACCGATTCTAAAAATAATTAGTGGGATGTACCCAATTAAGGTCTTCCGTTTCCAACGGAAAGGACTGATACGACTCGATGGTTGTCCAAGCTTAGCTAATGGACCATTGTTTTAGTGATGATAAAAATGAAAGTCTTGTCCAGTACGGGGCGACATATGCTATTGCTTGCAATAGCAGACTTTCTAGTTATGTTCCCCAAACGAAGTTGGGGAACATATTGTTTTTACTCTGTTTCTTATTATTAAGTCTTCCGTTCACAACGGAAGACTTATAGTGATTGTATTGTTTCTTTTTATTATTATTATTATTATTATTCCTCCCAAATTTTGTGAGCGCGATTACTCAGAGATGGTTGGATAGATGTTCACAATTTTTCACATGATAGTAAGCTGATATATGAAGTTTATATAAAATTCCGTTTTTTGAAAAATTTACTTCCGGTCCGAAGTTATGGCCGATTTTCTAAATTTAAAATGAATATTTGTCCAGAATTTTTCTCAAGAACGGTTTAAGGTAAAGATGTGGAATTTACAGGATTATTTGGACATGACATTTTCTTTGTTTTAAAGTAGTTTTTGTGTGTTTCTGATACTTCCTGTTCGGACCGGAAGTGAATTTGTGTTTCGGTCAATTTTCGACTTTTTTGTTTTTAATATTTTTTTCAAGATATATCTGGGCATAATAGAGATAGATCCACAATAGCCAAATATATAATTTGTTTTAAAATCAGATCACGCGTTTTGTAGATTTCAGCCACTTTCGTTTTGCATTTATAAAATCAAAGTACTGAAAGTACTAAAGGGGCATTTATTACTTTAAATTACACGAAGGTTACGTTTACATGTTTTTCTGCATACAAAAATCAAAACATATAGACTCATTTATATTAAGATTAAGATAACATAATTGCAATGAAAATCAAAGTACCTAAAGTACTGAGAGGATTGTTTTAGATACCAACCTTTTTCTCACTAAAATGTACATGTACATGAATGTAGTATAAACAGGCATGTTTTTCCTACACATAAACATCAATGCATACAATAAGTTACCTATTTTTTGTCAATCAATAAAAATCATAGTACCGCAAGTACTGAAAGGATATTAACTATTTTATTTTACTTTGACTTATATATACATGTAATTCTTTCTTTGAATGCAAAAATTCAATTCATATAAACACGTATTTTAATTTGTCATGTGTATACATCAAGGACGGCGAATACTTTCATTTTTGTAGTGAAAATCAAAGTCGGTGTCTTCTAGATACTCCGCATTTATTTTTTTTTAATCTAAAGAAAGTTTGAATATGCTTCTTAACCAAAAAAAAATTGCATGCAGAGGGACAACAGATACATTCATTTTTGCAGTAAAAATCAAAGGACTGCGAGTACCGAAATGACATACTTAGTTTCTTACAATTTTAAATTTATTACATAATGTACACATTTCTCTGCATATAAAAATCAATGCAAACGGTATCGTACAGGAACGGAAGACTTTTTTGTTGCCATGGCAACAAGAGTCTAGTTATGTTCCCCAAACGGAGTTTGGGAACATATTGTTTTTACTCGGTTTCTTATTATTATTATTATTATTCTTTTTTTTCTTCTTTGTTCTCCGGTACTTTTTTTGTCCGCGAGTGTTCTCAGAAACTGTTCACCAAACTAAGTTAAAACCTTTTTAGGGTTAATAGGTGTCAAGTGTAGGTGTGCACAACGAAGGTCATTTTGCGCGCATACGCATGCACGTGCGTGCGCGTGAAATGAGTGAAATGACTGATATACTTATTATAGCCATAACTTTTACATTTTTTATTGAAATGCTTTGAAACTCATTCTATAAGGATATATTAATAGTCTAGATAATATGACATGGTCAAATTAGCACGAACTCACGTGCATGCACGTGCGCTTCCCTCTGATTGGCTGAAACAAAGATTTCAATATCTCTTTTGTTTTTTGACGAAATGCTTTGAAACTTTAAACATAGTCATGCATTAGGATATACTACAATATAATATATAGCAGGTATCATAAAAACTCGCGCATGCACGTGCGCTGCAATCTGATTGGCTTAAATTTTAAATGGGTATAACTCCTTTGATTTTCAACCAAACAGGATGGGATTTAGAACATAGATAGACATAGTGGATTCCTACAAAAAGGTAAGGTCATCATGCACATGCATGCACGTGCATGCACATGAGATGGATAAAATCAAAAATACACTTGATGAAGCGTATTTTTTAATACTTTTGGATTAAATGCTTTATTATTTTATTATATTAATGTATATAGATAGTGTAGACAAGAGAATATGGTCACTACGCACATGCATTTACATGTGCACGCGTGCAAATGCTAAAATTTGAATATACTCGGTATACTTCAGGGAAACGTTGTTAAAGTGTAAAATGCATAGAGTTTGTCGTTTTTAATGAAGCTTAAAGGGAGTATGGCACCAAAAGGGAGTTGGGGAGCGTTTGGGGAACATCTGTAACGGTTCCCGTTACAATTAGCCCTAGTTATTATTATTATTATTATTTTTCTTCTTCTTCTTCCTGGGTACTTTTTTGTCCGGGAATGATCTTGTAAACTGTTCGTCCGATGTAGGTAAAACCTTTCTAGGGTCAGTAGACATGTTATGTAGATTTGCGGAATCAAGGTCATTTTGCGCGCACGTGCTTGCAAGAGCGCGCACGTGCAACACGTGAAATGACCAATATAATGGATATTGCCGTAACTTTTCTATTTGTTGATGAAATTTTTTGAAACTCATAATGTAAGGATACATTAGTAGGATGCACAAGCTGGCATGGTCAAAATAGGAAGAACTCATGCGCATGCACGTGCGCTTTGCTCTGATTGGCTGAAACTAAAGTCTCAATATCTTTCTTGTTTCTTGTCATAATCCTTTGAAATTTTGAACATAGTCCTACATTATGAAGATCTACAGCATGATATATAAAAATGTTCATGAAAGCTTGCGCATGCGCGTGTGCTGCAATCTGATTGGCTGAAACTTTAAATGGCTATATCTCCTTTGTATTTTGACGAAATGCTTTAAAATTTAAAACATAGTCATGCATTAGGATATCCTACAAGATGATATAGAAAAAAAAATCATGAAATTACGCGCATGCACGTGTGCTGCAATCTGATTGGCTTAAACTTTAAATGGCTATAACTCCCTTGTATTTCAACCAAACAGGATGGGATTTAGAATACTGATAGATATAAGGGACTCCTACAAGAAAGTATGGTGATCATGCTCGTGCACGCACGTGCGTGCATTTCGAACGAGTGAAATTAATTAAAAAACACTTGAATGAGTGATTTTTAATACTTTTGGACTGAATGCTTTAATATATAGTATATTAAAATATATAGATAGTGTAGACAAGATGATATGGTCATATCGCACATGCATTCACATGCGCACGGGTGCAATGGTAAAATTTGAATATAATTGGTATCCTTCTGGGAAAACGTTGTTAAAGTCAGAATATGCACAGAGTTTGTCTTATTTAATGAAGCTTACAGGGAATATGGCACCAAAAGGGAGTTGGGGGGCGTTTGGGGAACATCTGTAACGGTTCCCGTTACAATTAGCACTAGTGTTTTTACTTTTTCTGAATGTTTTCTTTGTTCTCCGGTACTTTTTTGTCCGCGAGTGTTCTCGTAAACTACTCATCCGATCTAGGTGAAACCTTTTTAGGGTCACTAGGTATGTTATGTAGATGTGCGGAACGAAGGTCATTTTGCGCGCACGTGCGTGCAGGTGCGCGCACGTGTAACACGTGAAATGACCAATATAATAGATTTAGCCGTAACTTTTTAAATATTGGATGAAATGCTTTGAAACTCATAATATAAGGATATAATAGTAGTATAGACATGATGACATGGTCAAAATAGCAAGATCTCACGCGCATGCAGGTGCCCTTCGCTGCGATTGGCTGAAACTTAAAGTCTAAATATCTATTTTGTTTTCTGACAAAATCCTTTGAAATTTTGAACATAGTCTTACATTATGAAGATCTACAGCATGATATATAAGAATGATCATGAACGCACGCACATGCACGTGTGCTGCAATCTGATTGGCTAAAACTTTAAATGCCTACAACTTTCTTGGTTCTCAATAATACAGGGTGAAATTTCAAATATGAATAGATATAATGATTGCCTACATTATACTACTATCAAAAGTAAATACATGGACGTGCATGCACATGCGACCGCACACAATGTATTAAAAGACAGTATACTTGAGTGTTTGATGTTCATGCAGAATTAAGAACTTCTAAATGTCAAGACATGTAACATACTGAAGCATGCAGATCTTTTTACCCTTGACCTTGAAACTGAGGTCAAGGTTACTGGTAACCTGAATAAAATGTTGATATTAACTATTTACCAAAATCACCTTGACCTATGAACTTGAAATCGACCTTAACCTTTGTCCTTGACCCAAGGGTAAAAAGAAACATGAAGTACATGTACATGTATCTAGAAACACCTTTCAGAGTTTATTTCGGTTGACAGGTTAGAAGTTAAAGAGGTGGTGGTTTTTTATGACCTTGACCTTTCATCCAAATGTCACAATCAATCTTAAGTTCTTGGAATAAGATACAAGATTCAACTCCAACGTTAAATAGGTTAAGAATAAAAATACTTCCCCTCCCCCACACACACACACACAAACAAATCAAATTAATGGCAACGTAGAGAATCACTGTTAAACTCAAATAACACCTCGGACCCATATAAAATTTCAGGAAAACTGCAGAAAAGAGCTCGAGGAAAGTGTATTAAAATATTTCATTTGAGTTTCCAAAGTAGATAGAAATTATTAATTTATACAGAAAAAATTACAAATCCTGTCGTGTTTAAAATTAAAGTGCAGATGACCAAAGTTGGCATATAAGCCTTTTATAGCCTATTTATTCAGATGTCGTTAATAGCATTCGATTCTACTGATTTGAAATAATATTTTAATACCAAGCATCCTTTGTTTAATTTACCTTTGAAATTTATTTGAATTTTTTTTTAGAATTACGCAATCCCCAGAAATAGCGATTTTCGGTATATTAAAAAGTCAATATACATGTACGCTCCTTCGTAAAATAATCAGATATTTGCATTCATGAAAAAAATATTAATAAGAAGGTGTTAAACAATATAGGTCACATTAGCGGACACGAATGTCTTTTTAAACATCTCTTGTAAAACCCAGAGAGTAGCCCCCCTATGCATTGGAAAAAATGAATAGTTCCGGTCAAAAAACCTTTATATATTTATTTACAAAGTATATAAAATTTACCAGGCACAGGTATCAGAGTTGTCAAAATGGCCTGAGAGGAAATATTAAAAAAATTCTGAACAGAAAGGAAAATCCCTTTTCCATGTATGGAACTACTATTTGAATATAACCAACCCCGAGCCCGATCTTAAAAACACGGTAGTAGAAAATTAGAATTTTGCTGTTTTATTAATTTTTTTGCTTTTAACTTCTTTTCTTGAAGCCAAATGATATGAAAACACTCAAGAAGGTAAAAAGACTTCATATTGTAATCTGAATTAAAATCAAAATTGTAATCTGAACAATTAGTCTCCTTATTATGTTCCCCAAACGAAGTTTGGGAACATATTGTTTTTACTTTTTCTGAATGTTTTCTTTGTTCTCCGGTACTTTTTTGTCCGCGAGTGTTCTCGTAAACTACTCATCCGATCTAGGTGAAACCTTTTTAGGGTCACTAGGTATGTTATGTAGATGTGCGGAACGAAGGTCATTTTGCGCGCACGTGCGTGCAGGTGCGCGCACGTGTAACACGTGAAATGACCAATATAATAGATTTAGCCGTAACTTTTTAAATATTGGATGAAATGCTTTGAAACTCATAATATAAGGATATAATAGTAGTATAGACATGATGACATGGTCAAAATAGCAAGATCTCACGCGCATGCAGGTGCCCTTCGCTGCGATTGGCTGAAACTTAAAGTCTAAATATCTATTTTGTTTTCTGACAAAATCCTTTGAAATTTTGAACATAGTCTTACATTATGAAGATCTACAGCATGATATATAAGAATAATCATGAACGCACGCACATGCACGTGTGCTGCAATCTGATTGGCTAAAACTTTAAATGCCTACAACTTTCTTGGTTCTCAATAATACAGGGTGAAATTTCAAATATGAATAGATATAATGATTGCCTACATTATACTACTATCAAAAGTAAATACATGGACGTGCATGCACATGCGACCGCACACAATGTATTAAAAGACAGTATACTTGAGTGTTTGATGTTCATGCAGAATTAAGAACTTCTAAATGTCAAGACATGTAACATACTGAAGCATGCAGATCTTTTGACCCTTGACCTTGAAACTGAGGTCAAGGTCACTGGTAACCTGAATAAAATGTTGATATTAACTATTTACCAAAATCACCTTGACCTATGAACTTGAAATCGACCTTAACCTTTGTCCTTGACCCAAGGGTAAAAAGAAACATGAAGTACATGTACATGTATCTAGAAACACCTTTCAGAGTTTATTTCGGTTGACAGGTTAGAAGTTAAAGAGGTGGTGGTTTTTTATGACCTTGACCTTTCATCCAAATGTCACAATCAATCTTAAGTTCTTGGAATAAGATACAAGATTCAACTCCAACGTTAAATAGGTTAAGAATAAAAATAACCCCCCCCCCCCACACACACACACACAAACAAATCAAATTAATGGCAACGTAGAGAATCACTGTTAAACTCAAATTACACCTCGGACCCACATAAAATTTCAGGAAAACTGCAGAAAAGAGCTCGAGAAAAATGTATTAAAATATTTTATTTGAGTTTCCAAAGTATATAGAAATTATTAATTTATACGGAAAAAATTACAAATCCTGTCGTGTTGAAAATTAAAGTGCAGATGAACAAAGTTGGTATATAAGCCTTTTATAGCCTATTTATTCAGATGTCGTTAATAGCATTCAATTCTACTGATTTGAAATAATATTTTAATACCAAGCATCCTTTGTTTATTTTACCTTTGAAATTTATTTGAATTTTTTTTTTAGAATTACGCAATCCCCAGAAATAGCGATTTTCGGTATATTAAAAATCAATATACATGTACGCTCCTTCGTAAAATAATCAGGTATTTGCATTCATGTAAAAAATATTAATAAGGTGTTAAACAATATTGGTCACATTAGCTGACACGAATGTCTTTTTAAACATCTCTTGTAAACCCCAGAAAGTAGCCCCCTATGCATTCGAAAAAATAAATAGTTCCGGTCAAAAACCTTTATATATTTATTTACAAAGTATATAAAATTTACTAGGCACAGGTATCAGAGTTGTCAAAATGGCCTGAGAGGAAATATAAAAAAAAATTCTGAACAGAAAGGAAAAATCCCTTTTCCACGTATGGAACTACTATTGAATAAGTTCATTTTGATTGGTTAGCTATTGGCGTGATACCCTTAGTCGACTTTAACTCTGCCTTGTCGTAGGAATAAAACCAACTTTGAGCCCGAAGTTAAAATAAGTAGAGAAATAAGATTTGAATCGATATATTAAAAAAAGACATATGCTTGAAAAATGGTAACTTTATATATGTATTTTTTTTTCTTTGATCCGTGGGATAGAAAGATATGTTAATCGCTTAACCAACATGCAATAATCATCTTGCATATGTATGTACATGTACGTGTGCGCGCATGCAAAACGTAAAACTATATATAGTTGATATCATTGTAACTTTTTATTCTTAAATGAGTCCGTAGATACTTAGCATATTTAGAAAAAAAAGTCTTAGAGGAATAAGGCACGAAAAGGGACATGGGGAGCGTTTGGGGAACATCTGTAACGGTCCCCGTTACAATTAGCACTAGTTATGTTCCCCAAACGAAGTTGGGGAACATATTGTTTTTACTCTGTTTCTTATTATGTTCCCCAAACGAAGTTGGGGAACATATTGTTTTTACTCTGTTTCTTATTAAGTCTTCCGTTCACAACGGAAGACTTATAGTGTTTGTATTGTTTCTTTTTATTTTTTATTATTATTATTATTATTATTATTATTCCTCCCAAATTTTGTGAGCACGATTACTCAGAGATGGCTGGATAGATTTTCACAATTTTTCTCATGTAAGTAGGTTGATATATGAAATTTATATAAAATTCCGTTTTTTGAAAAATTCACTTCCGGTCCGAAGTTATGGCCGATTTTCGAATTTTAAAATGGACTTTTGTCCGGCAGTTTTCTCGGAAACGGTTTGAGGTAAAGATATGAAATTTACAAGAATATTAGATCATGATATTTTATTTGTTTTGAAGTTGTTTTCGTGTGTTTCCAGTACTTCCTGTCCGAACCGGAAGTGAATTTGTTTTTGGTCAATTTTTGATTTTTTTGTTTTTAGATATTTTTTCAAGATATTCTTATGTAAAACAGACATTTTTCTACAAATACTAAATATATAATTTGTTTTTAAATCAGATTCCGCATTTTGTATATTTTCGGTACCGAATTTTTCTCTATTTACGTAGTATGTATAAGGTGGGCAAAGAAAGATAACTCTGACCTGTGAATGAGAATAGAACTTTCGAGATAAAGGCGGAAATAGTATTGATGACGTTAGAGACATATATACACTCTCCAGATCAACATATTTACACATTCAATATTCTCTCTTTTGCATGTTACTTAATTCACTATATGCATATTAGTTTAAATTTGGCTGTGTAGTGTTAGTCTGTATATTGAAAGTTATTTATTTACAAATTTATATCTAAAAAAATATCCGTTCTCTGTCAACTAAGCACTTTCAAGAAAATAATATTGTACGCAGTATACATTACAGCGATGTATATACAAATTATTCTACAAAAATACTAAACATATTATTTATTCAATCGGGTTCTGCATTTTGGAGATTTAAGGTTCCGTCAATAAATCCATTTTCTCCATTTACGTAGTGACAATGAGCAAAGATAGATAACTCTGACTTGTAAGTGGAAATAGAACTTTCGAGATAAAGGCGGAGGTAGTATCCATGACGTCGCAGACGTCTATATCCACACAAAATATTTAGACTTTGAGTTTCCATATCCACTTCTGCATGAAAGATTACGTTGGTTACTGCTTTCAGTATATGCATAGTTTAAAGTTGTCAGCGTAGTGTAAATCTGTAATGTCTGTTACGATTATATTTAAAAAAAATATTCTTAATTCATTCTCTAATTTGAATGCGAAATTATCCCGGAATCCGAGTTTTATTTTCGATTCTAAAATATTATATGTACTCAAAAGGGAACTGAGAGATAGAAGAGTAGGTGTAAAGCCTTTAGAAATAAATTGATATCTGCAACTTAAAAGAAAGAAAATCCATCTATATATTGGATTTGGTTTTAACACGTATATTTCATTGATTAAAAGTCTTATAGTGTTATTTATTATACATGATCTATACTTTTATATACCCGAGAAGTTATTAAAGATGAGAAAAAGCGATTCTAGGATTTTTGTGAAATACTAGTGCTCAATGGGTTAACATTATGTGAAAGTTACGCGTTATTTCTGTGTGAAATAATGCTACGCTAAAAACATGATACAAAAACATCTGCAAAAGTCTGTTGATATGTTAGATAAAGTAGACGAATGAACACAATTTTATGCAATGCTATATAATTATATGTATGTACATGCAACCTTAAGTATTTTCCTTTTAATTCATAAAACATAAAATTAACGGGTATGTTATTCTTTTGAAGCCCCCCCCCCCCTCTTGATTTTATTCGGAGACATTATTGCAACTATAGGCCTTTGAATTATAAAATCGTTATACAATTAAATCTGGAACATTTGGTTATAATTACCATTAACATGTAAACAGGATTCATATTCTATAATAGTAGATTTTTCATTACGCAAGATACTGAAATTTACATGAGAGAGAGAGAGAGAGAGAGAGAGAGAGAGAGAGAGAGAGAGAGAGAGAGAGAGAGAGAGAGAGAGAGAGAGAGAGAGAGATTCCCTTTGAATCCTGATTATCCTATCCATTTACATAGACAAAAAATCAGTTCTACATCAGTTGTACCCATTCTTTATTAAATATTTTCTGATTTCATAGTCTGTCATAGTCACTCTCTGTATATTTTTTCTGCTTAAGAAGTATTACACTTAGTGCACATGTATTGACCTGTCAATCAAAATCACCGGACGCTGTATGCATTGCAATAAAGTTGTTCGAAATGATTTTTATTAAGTATGATCTTTAACTCTTTACAACTTATTGAATTGTTTTGCAACATACACCGAATCCTTGCGTCATAGATATATTACGTTACCATTTCCCCGCAAGCACTTTACAGCGGGGTACAAGTTTCTCTAATGTTTAGCATAAATAATATTATGACGTAATATTTTAATTAGAAAATAACTTTTCTTATTTTATGAGATTTAAGCAAGTATAAAATAGTTAGAATTTGGCGATAAATTGAAGATTAAATGAACTTTTTATAGTGCGTGAAAATGCGTGATTGCGGGGAAACGGTAAATGCGTGATTTTGCGTTAGAAATAGGAAACGGTATATGCGTTAAAATGCGTTACTGCGGGGAAGGGGGTTAAGAAAATCTGAGGCAACAAATTTGAGAAATGAAAAATAAAATAAAAACATGGCTAGAGCATCATATATCTGTATTATGAACTTCAGTTGTGGGACGTGGAGACCGGTCCGTCAGATGAGATCGTTTAAATCGAGGTCCCGTGTGTCAGATGGTACTGACTCAAAAAGATTCCTCACTGCTCAATGGCGATTAGAGCCAAATTATAGGACATTTTGCAGTCTCCACCGGTGAAAAATTCCCGAGAGGGACATTAAACAACATATAATCAATTAATTGATTGCTGAATAATTCCTGTAGTTGAATAATCTTTCGGCTGACAAATCTCGATAGTATTACTGTAAAAATCAACGACTTTACGTTTAATTTGGTACTAACTTAGTTCATGACATTTTTATAACACCATCACAATTGTGCCAGAACATAAACATAGTGAAGTTTATGAGAGTACAGTGTTCGTTCGTCCGTTGGTTTGTCTGTGATACACGTGTAGCTCTTATGAGTGCCAAAATGCATAAGAACAAGATTGATCATGAAAATCAAAGTACCTTAAGTACTGAAAGACCTTTTTGCAGTTTTTTTTTCTTTCAGAGTACATATGATATCTATGTTTTTTGCAGAGAAAAAAACAAATTCTTACAGATTTAGAAGAACGGAAGACTTATTTGTTGCCATGGCAACAAGATTCTAGTTATTAAGGTCTTCCGACTTCCTTCGGAAGACCTTATTGTTTTTCTTCTGTTTTCTATTATTATTATTATTATTATTATTATTATTATTATTATTCCACTTTTCATAGTACAGGTCATATCTCAACTGTACGTGGTTCAATTTGAACGAAATTTTCAGGGATAATGCATCATGTTAATATCTCCAGGGGTGTCCCTCACTTTTTCGAAATTCACTTCCGTTCGCGATTTTGGGGGAAATTTGTATTTTTTAAATGGAATTTTGTCGCAAAGAATTCTCGAGAACAGTAACAGATATAAAACTGAAACTTACGGACGTGATAGAACATCGAATGTAGATGTGTTGATCGACCTTCATTTTTCGTCGTTCTGACTTCCGGTCGCAAACGGAAGTGAATTCTAAAAGTCTAATTTTTCAACTCTTTTGTTTTTCACTATTTTTCTTTGGAAATCATAGGGTTGATAGAGTATCTTTTAAGAACTCTAAATATGTTTTCGACATTTTCATTCGTGCATTTGTTGCAAAGATATGACCGATCCAATCTTTGTCTCACTGTCGGGGGTTCGAATCCCGCTGGGGGCGTTGCAAAAATTTTTTCTTTGTTTCTGTCTTTTTTCAGTTGCATATGACTTTTCTTTCTTTTTTATAATGTATGGAAGATTTTGTCGATTTTTAAAAGCTATATTTTGAGATATTTTGTGGAATAACTGTAATAATCACGATCTATGTTGAGTGTCTGCTGTCAATGAAAGTAAACGATAAAAATACATTCTGAAATCTATTTCATGGCCTGACTGAGCAGAGATTTCTAACAAAAAGTCGGGCGGAAGACCTGCTTGTTGCCCTAGCAACAAGAACGCATCTAGTTATTAGGTCTTTCCACCTTTCTGTGGAAAGACCTATTGATTTTCTTCTGTTTTTTAGGTCTTTCCAGCTTTCTCTGGAAAGACCTATTGATTTTCTTCTGTTTTTTTTTTTCTTTTTTATTATTTTTCCGCCGTGTGATTTTGAGTTTCAAGATTTATCGAAAAGATTTTTAGTCGACAATAATGTACTCCGTAAAAGATTTTAGCAGTTGACCCTGCGTATATGAGCTTTGACCCCTTTCGGATGCACGACCCCTTTCGCAATAAAAGCTTGTTATCGCTACTCCTCCAAAACCATAAACCGCAGAGATTTCAAACCTTTATTAATGTTTACGACTGATTTAGTAGACTCTCCAATCAAACATTGCGAAAGGATTCGTAAACTCCTATATTGAATTATTGCCCCTGAATGTTTGCAACGTTTACGAATATCAAGATCTTTTCTTAAACGACAAGGCGTAGAGGCATGGGACCAACTGCAAAAGATTTCTTGTAGACCTTTGACCTTAAAATCTAGGTCAAGGTCAAAGGTCAAGGTCATTCAAAATATGTAAAATTAAGCATTTTTTATAGCTCTTTTGTTCTTAACCAAATTCTAAACATCTTTGTATTTTTAGTATGTACTCTTAAACCCATTTCAGAGATTCCAAAAAAGACTGAACCCTCTAAAAGTTAGTGCCCCTTTCAGTGTAAACCCTTGTTATCGCTACTCCTCCGAAACCGTAAACCGTAGAGGTACAAAACCTTCAACAATGTCTGCGACTAATTTAGTACACTTCTCATTCTATTAGTGTGAAAGAATTCGTAAACCGTTTTAAGTAGTTATTGCCCCTGCAAGTTTATGATGTTTACGAAGAAGTAAAAACTTCTTAACGACAAGTCATAAAGACATGGGTCCAACTGCATCAGATCTTTTGACCTTTGACCTTGAAGATTAGGTCAAGGTCAAAGGTCAAGGTCATTGGGAAGTATCAAAATTGCTTATTTACAGGTTTTTAATAAAATGACCTTGACCTTTGACCTTGATATTTGATCTTGACCTTAGACCTTGACCTTTTCTCAAAAGTTAAAAAGGTATACATGTATTCATAACCTTTACCTAGATTCAGCTTCAAGTGTAGAACTCAAGTCTGTAAGTGTTTTTTTTTTTTGATGACCTTGACCTTTGACCTTGATGAATGACCTTGACCTTTGACCCCATTGACCCAAAGGTCACAATCAAGCTTAAGGTCTTGGAGGTATTTACAACTCTCTCTTAAACAAATGCTTATATCCCCCCCCCCTTCTTTCTCAAAAAAAAAAAAAATCAATAGTGACGTAAACAAATTTTGTACAGCTTAAAGGAGATAACACATCGACATGAAATTCAGATTAAAATGTAGAAGACACTTCAAAGAAATACTTGTCCCGAGAGTTTTACGGTGAGTCTCTTAAGTATAATGAAATTCTATTCAATATATTTTTTTTCTGTCTAAAATTTAAGTGCTGATGAGCATAAAAATTAATTAAAGCTTGCCTTGGCTATTTCTTCAATTTTTGTTAATAGCCTTTGATTCTCCTGCTCTAAATCGACATTTTAATACCAAATATTCTTGCTCTCTTTAGAATGTGGAATTTATTTGAAATTTATTTAGATTTAATATTAATCGGATGAATCTCGAAAATAGGGATTTTTCCTATCAAATAAATTTCCACGCTCTCGCTGACACCGTTTTCTTCATGAAATGCATATTTCAAGTTTAATTTATGCTCATAACTATTAATTCAATCCAAATAGAGATGATTATTTAATCTAACCTATGAGTTCACCATATCTGTCAAAACAAACGCGCCTATATTTTCACAAATTGTAAACACAGTGCCGACACGGAAGTTCGAATGTATCTTAAGCTCTGTATGATTAACTCAATCTATTCAAACTATAAACAAACTCGAATGTTTTTTTTTACAGGAAATCTCCATTTTCAATATTCACCAATCGTTTTTCTGATAGAACTATTCATTATTCCTCCCTATGTTCCATCACAAACAAATAAATACACGTGTTTCTGTACTATTTAAAACTTCACGCGTTTCTATTTTTATTTAAATCCACGTGTTTTCATTTCTTCTTTTTTTTCTACACTGTTAGTTTACGGAAACCAACTTCATCGGAGCCTGTGGCGTAGTGCATAGAGCGTTCGCCTTGCAATCTGAGGGTCCACAGTTCGAATCCTGCTGGCAGCACTTTTTAATTTTTTTTTTTTTTTTAATTGGCGTTTTTCTTCTTTTTTTCAACCCAAATGACACGGAAACACTTAAAAAGCTGGAAAGACCTCTTATTGTTCTTTGAACAATAAGCCTCCTAGTTTTTTTATTTTTTATTATTTTTCCGCCGTGTGATTTTGAGTTTCAAGATTTATCGAAGAGATTTTAAGTTCATAAGAATATACTCCGTAAAAGATTTTCGCAGTTGACCCTGCGTGTATGAACTATGACCCCTTTCGGAGTTATTACCCCTTTCGCAAAAAAGCTTGTTATCGCTACTCCTCCAAAACCGTAAACCGTAGAGAAATGAAACCTTCACTAATGTCTTCGACTAATTTAGTAGACACTTCATTGATTCATTGCAGCATTCGTTGACCCCATCAATGAGTTATTTCCCCTGGAAGATTTTGAATTTTACAAATAATTAAAAATTTTCAAAACGAGAAGTCATAGAGACATGGGACCAACTGCATAAGATTCAGTGACCTTTGACCTTAAAATTCATATAAAGGTCAAAGGTCAAGGTCATTCCAAAAATGAGAAAATTAGCTCTTTTTGTAACTCTTTTGTCTTTCAACATATATTTAATGTCTATGCATCATTAATATGTACTCTTTAACCTGTTTCAAAGATTTCATTCTTGTCCCCTAAGATTAAACCTTTTAAAAGTTATTGCCCCTTGTGCGAAAAACCTTGTTATCGCTACTCCTCCCAAACCGTAGACTCTAGAGACACCAAACCTTCACTAATGTCTTAAGGGTCTTTAGTCCTAACTTCACTGTATAAGTGCAAAAGAATCTGATGACCCCTTATATGAGTTATTGCCCTTTAACTTCTTTATACTTAATATTAAACCTTATATCTTGAAAACTATAAATGGTAGAAGCATCTGGTCAATTGCATTGTGACCCTTGACCTTTGACCTTGAATATTTTATCAAGGTCAAAGGTTAAGGTCAATTCAAAAGTAAGAAATTAAGCTCTTTTTATATCTCTTTTGTCTTTTAACATATGCAATCATTCTTTACATCATTAATATGTACTCTTAAAGTTATTTCAAAGATTTCATTCTTGTTCCCCAAGATTGACCCTATCAAAAGTTTTAGCCCTTTATGCGAAAAACATTGTTATCACTACTACTTCAAAACCGTAGATCGTAGAGGCATGAAACCTTCACTAATGTCTTAAGGGTCTTTAGGCACACCTTCATTGTATAAGTACTAAAGGATTTAATGACCCCTTATATGAGTTATTGCCCTTTAACTTCTTTGCACTTAATATTTAAACTTATAACTATAAATAAAAGTGTAGAAGCATGGGGTCACTTGCATTGTGACCCATGACCTTTGACCTTGAAGATTTCATCAAGGTCAAAGGTCATGGTCATTTCAATTTTTTTTTTTTTAAATTTTCATTTCCTTTTGTAAGCCATCTCCCTTAAAATTAAATTAGAGAGTAATATATAAAGCTATAAGAAATTTAAAAAGGTGGAAAGACCTCTTATTGTTCTGTGAACAATAAGTCTCCTAGTTATTATGTTCCCCAAACGAAGTTGGGGAACATATTGTTTTTACTCTGTTTCTTATTAAGGTCTTCCGTCTCCAACGGAAGACCTTCTTGTTTTCGTTCGGTTTCTTTTTCCCTATTATTATTATTATTCTTCCAACCGATTTTGTGCAAGCGATTTCTCAGAGATGGCTCGTCCGATTTCTACCAAACTTTCAGATCTGAAAGATATTCAATTGATCTTGATAGGTTTTTTTCCTTTTTGATTATCTCACTTCCGGTCGTGAGATATGGACGATTTTCTGATTTTTAGAGGGTCGGCTTGTCCGGGAAACTCCTCCGAAACGACTTAAGATATGGACTTGAGATTTTCAGGGAAAATAGAGGAAGGTTTGGTGAGTTGTAATTGGGTCTCCAAATCTTTCTAGCGCAAAAGGCACCGAAGTTCGGTAGGGCCGAAAAAATGTCTCAGAAATATCTCACAAAATTTGACGCATTTTGTCTCATATCTTCACTCCTGTTCATAATTTGTTAAAACATATTGAAGACAAAATATTCAATATCGCAAGACCTTTCATTTGATATAAAAAAAATAGGGCTGACCCTTCAAATTAGGGGCTAAGAGGGGCCAAAAGTTTTTTATCTATAACTCTCTAATGATCAATTCTTTGTTATACATTATTGATCAAAAGTATTCATCTTAACAATTAGATTATAACTATCTAAGTTGTTTGAAAATTGGCTTATCTGAATTCTAGATATTAATATTTGAAAATCTGAAGCGGGCCCCAGATGGCGGCTGTCTTTGTCAATTCCGCCATTTCGCAATTGGGGTTTATGGAGGCAGCTGAGCGTTTGATTAAACCATTCTGACATACGAATGCATGAAATGTAAACAAAACTACTTGGACTTTCACGTAGTAGTACGTTGCAATTCAGTGTCGATCTTAACACTTAATTTCCGTTTCACTACTTAAGTGTAACTGGGCTAGATACGATATATGTAATGTGTACAAAGACTTTTTAAACGTCGAAATAAAATAAAGGCGATAAGAACGTTTTATTTATTTTATTTCATAAAAGTTCAAAGAAAATGCGCGAATATTTACTCCTGGCGTTTGGCGCAAATTATTAATAGTGACCCGCCTTTTATGATTCTTAGACAGGTGTACTGTTGCAAAAGTATACACACAAGTATATTTAGAGCAGTACTCCCAAAAGCTTAATGGTTTGCGCGTTGGGGATAAAACAGAAAAAGGCGACATGGGTTCAATCCTCTTTGCGACCAAAATTTTGAATCTTTTTCTGTGATATTCATGGCATAAGTAAAGGCCCCTATTTGCTGATTTAACGTATAATCAGTTTCTTGATTTGATAAAGAAGAAATTAAATATCTTTGAATGTCTTAGAACTTTCGCAAGCGTAGGTTCAACGTTTTCTTAAACACTAAAAAATATTCATTTCATTTTCTCATAAATAGGCTGCGCGGGTAATACACATGGTGCCAATGTGCAGGTAAGGTCTTCCCCGTGATGGGGAATGGACCTGTAGAAAACCTTCTCTGGTTCTGCAGAGTCGAGTTTTTAGCAAATAAAATGTATGAAAATGCACGAATATTTACTCGTGGCGTTTGGCGCATATTATTGATAGTGACCCGCCTTTTATGATTCTTAGACAGGTGTACTGTTGCAAAAGTATACACACAAGTATATTTAGAGCAGTACTCCCAAAAGCTTTATGGTTTGCGCGTTGGGGATAAAACAGAAAAAGGCGACATGGGTTCAATCCTCTTTGCGACCAAAATTTTGAATCACTTTTCAGCTCGATTATACGAGATTTTTTTTCCTGAATCGGACGGAAGACCTCTCGTTGCTAGCAACGAGATCGTTTCTAGTTATTATTATTTTTCTTCTTCTTCCTGGGTACTTTTTTGTCCGGGAGTGATCTTGTAAACTGTTCGTCCGATGTAGGTAAAACCTTTTTAGGGTCAGTAGACATGTTATGTAGATTTGCGGAATCAAGGTCATTTTGCGCGCACGTGCTTGCAAGAGCGCGCACGTGCAACACGTGAAATGACCAATATAATGGATATTGTAGTAACTTTTCTATTTTTTGATGAAATTTTTTGAAACTCATAATGTAAGGATACATTAGAAGTATAGACAAGATAGCATGGTCAAAATAGCAAGATCTCACGCGCATGCACGTGCGCTTCGCTCTGATTGGCTGACACTAAAGTCTCAATATCTTTCTTGTTTCTTGTCATAATCCTTTGAAATTTTGAACATAGTCCTACATTATGAATATCTACAGCATGATATAAAAGAATTTTCATGAAAGCATGCGCATGTGCGCGTGCTGTAATCTGATTGGCTGAAACTTTAAATGGCTATATATCCTTTGTTTTTTGACGAAATTCTTTGAAATTTAAAATATAGTCATGCATTAGGATAACCTACAATATGGTATAGAAAAATATTCATGAAATCACACGTATGCACGTGTGCTGCAAGCTGATTGGCTGAAACTTCAAATGGCTATAACTCTCTTGTTTTTCAACCAAACCGGATGGGATTTAAAACAGAGATAGATGTAAAGGACTCCTACAAGAAGGTATGGTCATCATGCACGTGCACGCACGTGCGTGCATTTAGAACGAGTATAATTAAAAATACACTTGAATGAGTGATTTTTATTTCTTTTGGACTGAATGCTTTAATATATAGTATATTAAAATATATAGATAGTGTAGACAAGATGATATGGTCATAACGCACATGCATTCACGTACATGCGCTTGGGTGCAATGCTAAAATATGAATATAATTGGTATCCTTTTGGGAAAACGTTGTTAAAGTCAAAAATGCACAGAGTTTGTCTTATTTAATGAAGCTTACAGGGAATATGGCACCAAAAGGGAGTTGGGGAGCGTTTGGGAACATCTGTAACGGTCCCCGTTACAATTAGCACTAGTTATGTTCCCCAAACGAAGTTGGGGAACATATTGTTTTTACTCTGTTTCTTATTATTATTATTATTTTTCTTCTTCCTGGGAAAATTTTGTCCACGAGTGATCTTGTAAACTATACATTCGACTTAGGTGAAACCTTTTTAGGGTCAGTAGGCATGTTATGTAGAGTTGCCGAACGAAGGTCATTTTGCGCGCACGTGCTTGCAAGAGCGCGCACGTGCGACACGTGAAATGACAAATATAATGTATACTGCCGTAACTTTTCTATTTTTTTATGAAATGTTTGGAAACTCATAATGTAAGGATATTTTAGAAGTATAAACAAGATGTCGTGGTCAATATGGCAAGATCTCATGCGCATGCACGTGCGCTACGCTCTGATTGGCTGAAACTAAAGTATCAATATCTTTCATGTTTTTTGACGAAATCCTTTGAAATTTTGAACATAGCCATGCATTAGGATATCCTACAACATGATACATAGCAACTATCATGAAAACACGTGCATGCACGTGCGCTGCAATCTGATTGGCTGAAATTTTAAATAGCTATAACTCCGTTGGTTTTCAACCAAACATGATGGGATTTGGAACATAGATATATATAATGGACTTCTACAAGAAGGTGTGGTCACCATGCACATGCATGCACGTGCGTTTACCACTGCTGCAATCTGATTGGCTGAAACTTTAAACAGCTATAACTCCCTTAGTTTTCAACCAAACAAGTTGGGATTTGGAACATAGATAGATATAGTGGACTTCTACAAGAAGCTTTGGTCACCATGCACATGCATACACGTGCAAGTACGTGCGCTGCAATCTGATTGGCTGAAACTTTAAACAGCTATCACTCCTTTGGTTTTCAACCAAACAGGTTTGGATTTGGAACATAGATATATATATATATAATGGACTTCTACAAGAAGGTGTGGACACCATGCACATGCATACACGTGCAAGTACGTGCGCTGCAATCTGATTGGCTGAAACTTTAAACAGCTATCACTCCCTTGGTTTTCAACCAAACCGGGTGGCATTTAGAACATAGATAGATGTAATGGACTTTAGGAAGTTATGGTCACCATGCTCATGTATGCCCGTGTGTGCACGTGAAATGGGTAAAATCAAAAATACACTTGAAGGAGTGGTTTTTTTTATACTTTTGGATTAAATACTTTAATATTTAGCATATTAAAATATATAGATTGTGAAGACAATATGAAATGGTCATTACGCACATGCATTCACATGCGCAAGTGTGCAATGAAAAATTTAAATGAACATGGTACACTTTTGGGTAAACGTTGTTAAAGTCTCAAATGCATAAAGTTTGTCTTATTTAATTACGCTTACAGGGGATATGACTATAAAAGGGAGTTGGGGAGCGTTTGGGGAACATCTGTAACGGTCCCCGTTACAATTAGCACTAGTTATTATTATTATTCTTTTTTCTTCTTATTTCTTCTCCGGTACTTTTTTGTCCGGAAGTGTTCTCAGAAACTGTTCACCAAACTAAGTTAAAACCTTTTTAGGGTTAATGGGTGTGTAGTGTAGGTGTGCGGAACGAAGGTCATTTTGCGCGCATACGCCTGCACGTGCGGGCGCGTGAAGTGAGTGAAATGACTGATATACTTATTATGGCTGTAACTTTTACATGTTTTGATAAAATGCTTTGAAACTCATTACATAAAGATATATTAATAGTGTTAATATCACGACACTGTCAAATTAGCACGAACTCACGCGCATGCATGCGAGCTTCGCTCTGATTGGCTGAAACAAAAATCTCAATAACTCTTTTGTTTTTTGACGAAATGCTTTGAAATTTTAAACATAGTAATGAACTAGGATATTTTACAATACGATATCAAAAAAAATTCAAGAAATCACGCGCATGCACGTGTGCTGCAATCTGATTGGCTGAAACTTTAAAAGGCTATATCTCCTTTGTTTTTTGATGAAATGCTTTGAAATTTAAAACATAGCCATTCTTTAGAATACCCTGCAATATGGTATACAGAAAAATTAAAGAAATCACGCGCATGCACGTGTGCTGCATTCTGATTGGCTGAAACTTTAAATGGCTATATCCCCTTTGTTTTTTGACGAAATGCTTTGAAATTTGAAACATAGTTTTACATTAGGATATCCTGCAATATGATATACAAAAAAAATTCATGAAATCACGAGCATGCACGTATGCTGCAATCTGATTGGCTGAAACTTGAACTGGCTATAACTCTCTTGTTTTTCAACCAAACAGGATGGGATTCAGAACTTAGATAAGTATAAGGAACTCCTACAAGAAGGTATGGTCACCATGCACGTGCACGCACATGCGTGCATTTGGAACGATTGAAATTAAAAATACACTTAAATGAGTGATTTTTAATACTTTTGGACTTAATTCTTTGATATATAGTATATTTAAATATATAGATAGTGTAGACAAGATGATATGGTCATAACGCACATGCATTCACATGCGCATGGGTGCAATGCTAAAATTTGAATATAATTGGTATCCTTCTGGGTAAATTTTGTTAAAGTCTAAATTACCAGAATTTGTCTTATTTAATGAAGCTTACAGGGAATATGGCACCAAAAGGGAGTTGGGGAGCGTTTGGGGAACATCTGTAACGGTTCCCGTTACAATTAGCACTAGTTATGTTCCCCAAACAAAGTTGGGGAACATATTGTTTTTACTCTGTTTCTTATTATTATTATTCTTATTATTTTTCTTCCTGGGAAAATTTTGTCCGCGAGTGATCTTGTAAACTACACATCCGACTTAGGTGAAACCTTTTTAGGGTAAGTAGGCATGTTATGTAGATTTGCGGAACGAAGGTCATTTTGCGCGCACGTGCTTGCAAGAGCGTGCACGTGCAACACGTGAAATGACCAATATACTTGAAATTGCCGTAACTTTTATATTTTTCGATGAAATGCTTTGATATTAAGAATATAGAGACATATTATAAATATAGATAAGATGACATTGTCAACATGCCATTTTGAGCGCACGTGCTTGCAAGAGCGCGCACGTGCAACACGTGAAATGACCAATATAATGGATATAACCGTAACTTTTTTATTTTCTGATGAAATCTTTTGAAATTTATAATGTAGGGATATATTAGTAGTGTAGACAAGATGACATGGTCAAAATACCAAGATGTCACGCGCATGCACGTGCGCTTCGCTCTGATTGGCTGAAACTAAATTCTCAATATCTTTCTTGTTTTTTGATAAAATCCTTTGAAATTTTGAACATAGTCAAACATTATGAAGATCTACAGCATGATATATAAGAATTATCATAAAAGCATGCGCAAGCACGTGTTCTGCAATCTGATTGGCTGAAACTTTAAATGCCTATAACTTTCTTGTTTCTCAACAAAACATGATGAAATTTAGAATATGAATAGGCATAATGGATTCCTACGTGATACTACTATGTTTGCATGCACTTGCGCATGCGCAATGCGTAAAATGATCAATATCTTTGAAAAACGGTGACATTAATAATTTTATGATTTTTTATTGGTTCTTGGAATATATAAAGAAATGTTAATGATTTAGCAACATGCCATGATCACCTTGCATGTGCAAGCACCTGCTTTTGCGTGCAGTGCGTTAAATGACAAAAAGTTTATATCATTGTAGCTTTTAAAATTCTTTTATGAAATCCTGCAATACTGAGCATATTAAAAAAGTTTTAAAGGAAATTGGCACAAAAAAGGAGTTGGGGAGCGTTTGGGGAACATCTGTAACGGTCCCCGTTACAATTAGAACTAGTTATTATTCTTTTTTCTTCTTATTTCTTCTCCGGTACTTTTTTGTCCGGAAGTGTTCTCAGAAACTGTTCACCAAACTAAGTTAAAACCTTTTTAGGGTTAGTAGGCATGTTGTGTAAATGTGCCGAACGAAGGTCATTTTGCGCGCATTCGCATGCACGTGCGGGCGCGTGCAATGAGTAAAATGACTGATATATTTAATAAGGTTGTAACTTTTATATTTTTTGATAAAATGTTTTGAAACTCATTATATAAAGATATATAAGTTGTGTAGATAAGATGACATGGTCAAATTTGCATGAACTCACGCGCATGCACGTGCGCTTTGCTCTGATTGGCTGAAACAGAAATCTCAATATCTTTTTTGTTTTATGATGAAATGCTTTGAAATTTATAACATTAACATGCATTAGGATGTACTACAATATGATATATAAAATTTTTCATGAAATCACGCGCATGCGCGTGCGCTGCAATCTGATTGGCTGAAACTTTAAATGAGTATAACTCCATTGGTTTTCAACCAAACAGCATGGGATTTAGAACATAGATAGACATTAAGGACTCCTACAGGATGGTATGGTCACCATTCACATGCATGCATGTGCGTGCACGTGCGCTTTGCTCTGATTGGCTGAAACAAAAATTTCAATATCTTTTCTGTTTTTTTCACAAAATGCTTTGAAATTTAAAACATAAGCATACTTTAAGATGTCCTACAATATGATATATAATAATTGTCATAAAAATACGCGCATGCACGTGTGCTGCAATCTGATTGGCTTAAACTTTAAATGGCTATAACTCCCTTGTTTTTCAACCAAACAGGATGGGATTAAGAACATAGACAGACAAAATGGACTCCTACAAGAAGGTATGGTCATCATGCACGTGCATGCACGTGCGTGCACGTGACATGAGTAAAATTACAAATACACTAGATTAAAACGTATTTTTAAATACTTTTGGATAAAACGCAGTAATTTCTAGTATATAAATAGTGTAGACAAGATGATATGGTCATTACGCACATGCATTCAAATGCACATGCGTGCAATGCATAAATTTGAATATACTTAATATACTCCTGGGAGAACATTGTTATAGTCTAAAAGGCATAGAGTTCGTCTTATTTAATGAAGCTTACAGGGAATAAGGCACCAAAAGGGAGTTGGGGAGCGTTTGGGGAACATCTGTAACGGTTCCCGTTACAATTAGCCCTAGTTATTATGTTCCCCAAACGAAGTTGGGGAACATATTGTTTTTACTCTGTTTCTTATTATGTTCCCCAAACGAAGTTGGGGAACATATTGTTTTTACTCTGTTTCTTATTAAGGTCTTCCGTCTTCAGCGGAAGACCTTCTTGTTATTCTTCGGTTTCTTTTTCACTTTTTTTCTTACCTATTATTATTCTTTTTTTTCTTACCGATTTTGTGCACGCGATTTCTCGAAAACGGCTCGATGGATTTTAATGAAACTTTCAGGACATATGTAACATTACTTGAACTTGATTCATTTTTTTTCGTTTTGATGACGTCACTTCCGGTTCGGAAATATTGTCGATTTAATGATTTTTGAAGGGTCAGGTTGTCCGCGAACGTTCTAAAAAATGGCTACAGATAGAAACGTGAAAATTTCAGTTAAAATAGTCCTTAGTCTGTAGATATGCAAAAAGTATTTCATTTTTATCGGAAGTGCCGCACGTCGGCGCTCGCTATGGCCCGAAAATTGTCCTATCGTGAATTTCAAAATTTTTAACATCTTTTCGATGATATCTTTTAACCTAGAAATATTTTGATAAAACATATAGAACAAAAGAAGTGTAAAATTTCAAGATCTTTCAAATGATATCTCGAAAAAAGGGCTGACCCCTAAAATAAGGGATCTAGAGGGCCCAGAAGGTTTTTCCTAATATCTTTAAAAGTATTGAGAATTTGTAATACATGTAATAAGCAAAGTTGTTCTAAATGTCAAGCTAAATCTATTGAGGTCATCAAACTACGCCCGTTGACGTCACTTCCGGTTAAACCGGAAGTTTTTAAAAATGTGTATTTTTGCCGTTATATTGGCAAATTTTCAGATAATATCTGTCACAGGAAGGATAAAAAATAAAGAGAGACGTCATTACTCATTTCCTTTTACATTAAAAGTTACCTTCTGTCAGAATTGAGCCCAATGCCCAGTCATTAGTACAGACATAAAGTTTATACATTATTCAGAGACATTTTTAGTATTTGCTTTATTGCTAAATATTGAGAGAAGTGAGAGAAAAGTGGAGAAATCTAATCCTTGCCCTATGTGCCTGCGGTCGCATGTACAGTATCTCTGAGAAAGGACATTTTACTTATATTTCTGTGAGAACCATGTCTTCATGAAATCATAGCATGTTAAATGATGTTTCACATTTGCAGGCATTGGTTTACATGTATAAATATGCAAGCCTGCTTCTTTAATGACTTAAGGAGTTGGGGTTGAAATATTAAAGGGACAAAAAAAACCCAAACAAACAAAAAATAAATATAAACATGAAAACGCATGTTTAGCCTTGTTTCTTTGTAAGCGAACCAGTTTAAAGAGGGTATCGATAAAATAAGCAAACCCGGGCCGCGGCAAATTGAAAATCGAGGCTGTCGGCGATTCTTAAAATTTATCCCTTAATACTTTGTAAATGGAACTTAAATTTTCAGATTTTGTTTGTTTTAGGTTAGTTTGTATTTACTTTGAAAACTGAAAATTGAAAAAATAGCCTCGGTTTTTAATTTACCCCGGCTCTTCTGTTTGCACCCGTTTTACCGACTACGTCACACTGTTTACATAAAATTGGGCGACCCACATTGCTTTCCACAGCGGAGTTGTTATTCCCAGTTGCAAACTTATCATAAAGACGAACATCCATTCTAAATATACTGCTTGTATTAACATCATCTCAAAGAGAGTGCGTAACAGATTGTGACGAGACGGGTAACAGTCACTGTAAGTATATATTGTGTAATTTTTTTCTCGCTACGGTGTTTTTTTCATTCGCGCCATTTTGATGCTGCCTCGGTGTGTAGAGTGCCAGCAGGAATACTGTTCTCTATTAAAAACACGATCTCTTTAAAAGTAAAATTGACTGTGTGTGAATAAATATGTTCTTGCAATTACAATGCTTTGTTTTCGTAACCAGAAAAATGTCGTGCAGATCGTTTACGAATTACGAGGAATGAAAAAATCCTCATGAAATGTGTTCGTCACAGCGTACAGGTCCTGTGCAATCAGTAGACTAGAATTATTTACCGTAGCATTATTTAGCTATTTCAGGTAGCTTTATTCAGGTATTTCAATACATTTTTTCCCCCAAAATTTATTTAAAAAGGAAAGAGAACCGCAAGTGCGTGTCTACTAATATTTATTTTATTTTAAAGCAATCCAAAGAAGAAAGACAGTTAAATATGTTTAAATATTAAAATGCTCTGTTTAAACATTAAAGGGAAAGAAGTTTTTTCCATTGTTTGAATAACTGTCCACTAACTTCTTTGTGCACAACTAAGCCTGGATAAGTATGTAGTATTTTGTGTTGTTCTGAATAATTACCAATATTATATAAGTCTGAAATATCTGATGTGTTCTATGCTTTTCATTAATTTGATATTTTGTACCAGGTGAACTTCAGAACCAATGCCATTTTGAAACTTGATAATCGCCCCCTCCACCTGAAGCAGTGTTTTCCCTTTAATTTTCAAAGAATAGGGTTAGAGATCAGTTGTATTTGTAACAGGCTTGGGCTGAGGTTGAATCTCTGTGGACCTAACAACAAATTTTTATTTAAAAGTGACATTTTTTATCAATTGAAGCAATCTGTTTGGCTGTTAGTCGGTTCCTAGGGAAAACGCTATGTATGCGGCATTCTCTGGTTAATTTTCCAGAAATGCGAACTGAATTTAATGCTGAATTTGAAATCACAACTATTATTTGAACTATGCCTTTAGAACTTGCCAACATCGTTTGAATTTGTAGGGCCAAAATTAAAAATATGTTTACCATTTACTAACCCAGATTTCTAGCAATGGGTAGGTAAGATGGAAAATTTTTTTTTTTCTTCTTGACATTATTAAAATTTTAGAAAATCAATATTGTTATGTACATATTCTTTGTTATTAGAGTTTATGCTTTGTGGAACGAAATGTATTAGTACTTAAACAAATGGTATAGCTATATATTTATCTTTGCATGTTAGTACTCGTACTACACCAGCTTAAAGCTTAATTTATGTAGAGTATGCAGTGATAGTAGAGTATGCACCTCCTGATCCTTAGCAACCCTCTGTAGTATCACTAGTATGCAATTTTAAGTTTATGATATACCGGTAAATTCTGATTCATGATGGATGTCACAGTGTCTTATGACATATGGATCATTATATTTAATATTATGTACTCTCATCTTTAGTGATTGACACAGAATATTCTTTGTTGAACAGTCAACACATTTAATAGCTTCCAAAAAAAAATTAGTAACATCAAAACTACTGTAAGATTTAGAACATCAAAACTTTCAAAGAAATCAAACTTGCGAAAACTATTTCCCTAAATGATAAAACTTGGTAGACTTTTTAAAAAAATTGTCATGTCATTATCATTTTTAGCAATTCTGATTTGTATCTTAATTATCTCTTGATGAAAGCTCTCCCACATTTCCTACACTGTGTATTAAATTTAACCTGTAGAACATAATGAATTTTTCACTTTTAAAGGCGGTTTTCTTCTCTTACTTGATGCCCGGCCCCCATGAATTCAGTGAAAGGTGAAATGTGTGATTTGTTTTCTTTATCCTTTAAATTGTCTTATCCTACAATCTGGCCTCTCTCTATTTTAAAACGTAAATATTTAACACCAATGATTTTTCAAGTTTTTTCACGGTACAGGACGGCTTATGCAAGTCAGGGTGGAAAGTAAATTTGTCTGATAAACTTAAGGTAATTTTTTACATTCCACAAACATGGTAGTCAGCGCATTCGTCAGGACAAAATATATATCTCTGCAAATGTTTTTTTCTTACCGCTATGCTGTCAAACACTTAATTCCTAATCTGAATCATCAACACACATAAAAGCATTATGAAAAAGGGAAATTAAAGCGCTTAAATGACTTTAATGGATGTTTTAATTTTTAAAAATGGACAAGAAACAAATAAAATTTTTAAAAATTTCAAAATGAAAAGAAGAATAAAATATTTTGAGTCGGTCTAATTTTTGTGGCTCGGTCGATTAACGGCAAACAAACAATATTTAAATTAGGCCTTAGTTTATAAGTGTACAGACCAGTGAAAATATACTGAAAGGAAAAAGAAACGCAAGGTAAACTTTTGAGGTGAATGAATTTATTTTTCTATCAATATTTTTTCATTATTCCATCTAACTTTTAAAATCATCTTTCAAAAAGACATAACCAAAATCCCATTTGAATTTGTCTTATGATTCATGAGTTATTGAAGCTCATTAGACGATACCCCCAAAAGTGAAAATCGAAAGCTAATGTTATCTTCAATGTCTCTCCTGCTCATCTGTCATGAGCTATTTCTCCTTTGCATGGAATTTATGGGAGTGAGTATTTTTCAAACCCTGGCAACATTGGGCATTGGTAACCATTCCAAAAAATTAGTCATACGACGCACGCATGCGCCAGTGAGAGGAACACAACAGTAAGTTGACTGGCTCAAAAAGCCAAATTGCGGAATTGTTCTCTTTCTTTTTTCGTGGAAATTTAATGATTACAAAAGTCTACTGTATAAAAGACAGTTTTTGTGGTAGAAGGATTGCGATTTAAGAGATGGCAGGACTAATAATCTGCTTGTAACATGACCGTGTTTCACGTTAACGTGATTGTTACGGTTCATTGAAAACCATTCCATGTCCTCTCTTACAACGGGTAACAAGTTTTATGGGGTAAAATTATTTAATTATGTCTGACGTCATTTTCTTCGCAGAGGTTGCACATACTGAAATCAAATTTAGTTTGCAGATTTATCAGAGAAATATTTAGGTCAACTTCTGTTTTGGGTAGTATCAGGCCATTTTTGACAGTTATGCCCCTTGGACTTTCTAAAAATCCAATTTTTTGCTGTTTTCGTTCATTTTCTTTGCAGAGATAGTACGTAATGAAATGAACCCCAAGAGAATAATCTTGAACTTTATCGCTCACAAGTAAAGGGATGGATCTAGGTTTTATATTAAACTCAACTTCATTTGTATCAATAATACTAGTACCGGGTATTTATTCATTATTGTATGATATATAATATATTCAATTAAAAACTAAAAAAAGCTACTTAGGTGGGTATATCAATATCAATAAACCTATGCCTATATAAGTTATTCAAGGTAGATCAAGTGATTGTAACAGACCTGCAGACTTAATGAATCAGTCAATGGTACTAAAACTACTATATTTTAACAGTAAGAGAAATGTATTTGCTAACTAAGAAAAAAAATTATAAAC
The DNA here is from genome assembly GCF_032062105.1 of Saccostrea cuccullata. Lineage (NCBI taxonomy): Eukaryota > Metazoa > Mollusca > Bivalvia > Ostreida > Ostreidae > Saccostrea > Saccostrea cuccullata. Next base: position 39,084 of record NW_026933376.1, read on the forward strand.
TTTATTCACTTAATCAATACTAATAAAATAATTGTTAGAAAAGAGAGAGTCTCGTGCGTACCTATCAACCTATAATTAACCATGTCGCAAATCATGGATTACAGGTCCATGGTGTTATTTTCTTTTAAACAAAAAGCAAGGCCAGTGTTTTAAAGCTGTTAATATCCAGATCAAGAAGTTTTAGCAGAGTTAAAAGACTAATTTAAGTTCTAAAATTATGGTCCAGATAAATGAATCATAATATAATATTGTAAAAATTCATTTTGTGGTGAGAAAAAGACTATCGACATACTGAAAGCAGAATTCCAATTAAACAAGACAAAATGATGTTTAAAAAATCCTCTCCTATGAAAACCGTCCTGAAACTGAAGCATCCCGATATTTGCCGTCCTGATGTCTGAAGGTCCACTGTTTTATATAGGAAAAATCTTACAAAATCTTCTCAAGAACAACAAAGCCCTGATTGGTCTCATTAATTTGAAAGCATCCGCAGGTAGTGCAAATTAAAGTTTGTTCAAATCATAACCCTGGGGGATAGGGCAGGGTTCGAGTCCAACGGTAGCTTGCTGGCCCGGGACAACTGAATAATGAGGTTGGACTACTAAACATGTCAGTAACTTGTCATGCAGAGCTACTGTAAATTTTACCAAACACTCAATCATAGCAGCAAAAATAATTACAATTTACACTGTGCACCTGATAAGTGTTAAATTTATTTTCAAACATGTTTTATCATCATACTTATTGTTGTAAGTCAAAATGTAAAACTTTGAAGGTGATTTGAAATTCTCTTTGATTTTACCTAAGCCTTTTTTCTACTCAAAAAATTCCATATGTATAATAATTTACAATTAAAGAGTGACAAAGAGTAAATGAATATTTACCCAAAATACAGCCAGAATGATTGATTTTGCATTTTTATTTTAAAAATTTCCTGTACCTCCTCCCACTCCTACCCCCCGGTTGCTTGGCGACTGGCCACCAGCCTTCAGCTGCTGGACTACTGATACATAAACAGGTCTAGTAGAAATTATAAATGGCTAGTCCTGCTGACAACTATGATTTCAAAGTTATTGTTGATTCCTGTAAGGTGGATCCACAATGGACGATCAAAGTTTCACATAGGAAATTGTAGGAGAAATATTTGGATTTCTCAAGCCATAATTAGTACTGTCATATTTATACGGATGCATCCACAGGTAGTGTAGATTCAAGTTTGTTTAAATCATAACTCCCAGGGGAAGGTTGGGGCCACAATGGATGATTAAATTTTTACATGGGAACATGTACAAAAAATCTTCTTAAGAACAAGGCTATGATTGGTCATTTTTTTTTTATTATTCATAATTGGCAGCATTCTCAGGTAATGTAGATTCAAGTTTGTTCAATCATGATCCTGGTGGTAAGGTGGGGCAGAATTACTGGTCTTGTTCAAAATTTTTGTGAAAAAAGCCATGGTAAGTCAAAGAAATATGTAAGAATTCTTAGTCGGGGTAAATTCTAGTTAATTTAAATCATTCCACCACACCCCACCCACCCATTTTAGGGGTAGGTTGGTACCACTTATGCACTTACGCTTATAATAGTATTATACCACTTTGATTTTTGCTTTTTTCCTAGCCATAGTGGTCAGTATGGCTCATGGATCTCTTGTTTTAAATGCTTGCTGGTATTAAACTGATGTTTTTTGGTTTATTTGGTTTATGAGTTAAACCCCAGTCACATTTCCAAAAACGACAAACTGCAGAGGGGTTTTGAAGCAAAAATGGGATTCTACGGGTGACATCCGTCAGTTCATTGGCTGTTGTCTTGGCCGATTTTGACCTCTTTTTTGGTCAGCCGACCAATTTTGTGTCCATCTGTCCAAGTTATAATTTTTTATGCGTTGGTGGCCGATTCCTTAAATTGAAGTTATCTGTCAACCAACCTTCGATCATCGTCCGACCATCGACGGTCAGTTAATTCAGACGGTCGTTGGACAATAAGGGTGTTTAAAATTTCAGCCGAAGTTTAAAATGAAATTGTAGCTCGGGGCTCGATGATCGGACAAAGTTTGTGAATATTTAATCTAGTAAGGATACATAACACAAACAAAATTTTGATTCATGGATTGATATAAATTTTTTGAACGGAAATAACATGAATAATTAATGCGTAAGGTATAAAGAAATCTTAAGTATTCTTTGCTGATTAGATATGCACCATTTGTCGTTTTTATGCAATTCCATATAAAACTTTGCACACATTTCAACATTGAGTAACAATTTTATAAGATTCTGCCACTTTGCCTTGCAAACATACACGCGTCACCTATCTGAATATAGATCTATGAATAAAAATTGCTGAATTCTAAAGAAAAAAGATTTTTTGTGTTATTTATCCAAGTCATCGGTGTCCCTAGGAATTAATGTGACTGCTCCATGTTGCCCGATACTGTATCAGCCGATCATGTTCTTTCACCCGACAAGACCAGAAAAATTGAGTGACCCGATCATTGGCTTAAATGTGACCTAGGCATTACAGGTCAGGTTTCATTATATCCCCCGCTTGAAAAGGGGGAGAGTTTACTGTAATCGGTATGTCCATAGGTCCGTCTGTCCATACATACATCCGTCTATCTGTTAAGCTTTGCGGTACCCATCTCTCATCCGCAACTCCTCTTATACCACCGAGTGAAATTTAATGAAACTTTCACAGAATCTTCATTTCATATTGCCATTGTGCAACTCCTATTTTACTTTATGTTACAACACATATTTTAGGTTTCCTTGCTATAGCAAAACATGGGCTTTGTCATTATAACTATATGGGAGGATGGGGGTGTCATTTAGTGAGCTTATTGCTCACAGTACCTCGATCTAGTTTTGCTTTGAGGATTTTTACAGAAATACAGCCCTTTTAATTTCTACTGGTTTTCTGGGGAAAAATATACTGTTGACTTTCACATATAAAGCTGAATTTGTCATCTGTTTAATTATTTTTTTTTTTCAAATGCTTTAAATTTTCTCCCCAGCACAGAGGACATAGCTCTTCATTTTTGAAAATAATCTGGTTAGTCAGTTGGCCAGAAAAGATGTTACAATAGGCAATGAAAGTTTAACATTAGAATATATAAGAAAGTTTCCCACTGGAAAACTGCTATACTGCATTTAGTTATCTATGCATCCAAAATTACCCAACTATGTACATTAAATGATGTTAGAGGTAGGGACATACAGAAAATATGTTGAAGAAGAACAAAGTCATAGTTTGTTAAATAAATGTACAAGCATCAATAGGGAGTTTAATTCAAGAATTTCAATTTTGTTCAAAGGTGGGGCTACAATAAAAGATCAATCCTTAACATAAAAATAGATAGGTAGAAGCTTTATAAATTTTTCCACATACAAGCTAAAAAATTGTTATGGAGGCATTGTCAGATAATGTAAGTTCAATTCAATTCAAATCCTGATCGTGCTTCCCTCTAGCAGATGTGCTAAGCACAATAGCACAATAGGAAATAGGAAATAAGACATTTACAAAAGCATATATAGGAGAACACATTTTATAAAATGTTGCGGTGTTAAATAGTCATGTAAAATAAAATATTGGTTACATGTTTTGTCCTGTTACTACATTTAGAAAGTAAGCTGGAGGAGTGGGTGGCATGAACCCCCACCCCCAACAATTATGCTGATATACTAGTATATTTACTATAGAAAGTACAGTGTATAGTTCCAATATGCTTATGCCACCACAATGGTAAACTCTGATAACTTTATTTAGCTTATCAAGGAATATTTGGTAGTTTGTTGGACCCCTGTACCACAGGGTCTTGCTTCTGGCGTGTTATAATTATTTACTTAAACATCCTATACGGTAGAGTTTTATTATTACCTGATATTATAAGTCTCCGACCCCTGAAACCGGAGTTGACTATAGGTTTCCTCTGTGTCTATCCTTCATGTGTTTGTCCCCATGTCTGTCTGTGAGTTTGTCCTTCTTGTTTTTTTGCATTTTTTTTCTAAAAGCTTGCAGATAATGAGCTGAATTTTAATATGCGAGTGTATCTTGATGAGTTGCAGATCAAGTTTGAATGTAATTTCGCTTCATTGATTTTAGACACAATTATGGCATTTTTCATTTTAGCTCACCTGAGTTGAATGCTCAAGTGAGCTTTTCTGATCACATTTTGTTCGTTATCTGTCTGTAAACTTTTCACATTTTTGACTTCTTCCCAAGAACTACCGGGCCAATTTTAACCAAACTTGGTACAAAGCATCTTTGAGTAAAAGGAAATCAAAATCAAGGGCCAAGTCCCTTCACAAGGGGAGATAATTCAGAAAAGACAAAAATAGGGTGGGGTCATTGAAAAACTTTTATTATAGAGAACCACAGGACCAGAAAAGCTCAAATTTATGTGGAAGCATCCTGGTGTAGGGTAGATTCTACATTGTGCATATCATAACTCCCCAGGGGTATGGTGACGCCAGAGTAGGGAATCGAAAGTTTTACATAGAAATATATAGGAAAAAACTTTAAAAGTCTTCATCTCAAGAACTGTGATAGAGAAACTCAAACTTATGTGTCAACATCCTGGGTTAGTGTAGATTTTAAAATGTTCAAATCATGAACCCCAAGGGTAATGCGAGACCACAATAGGGAATAAAAGTTTTACATAGAAATATATAGGAGAAAACTTTAAAAAACTTCTTTTAAAGAAATTGGGCCAGAGAGCTGAAAATTGTTTAAAAGCATCCTGGGGTAGTGTAGATTCTAAATTGTTCAAATCAAGACCCCCAGGGGTGGAGCAAGGCCACAACAGGGAACCAAAGTTTTTCATTGAAGTATATAGGAAAAAAATATTTAAATATATTTATTTTGGGTAGTACTGGGCTAGAAAAGTTGAAACTTATGCGAAAGCATGACAGAATAGTGTAAATTTTAAATTGCCTAATGAACTACATGGTCAAAGCTGTTCAGGTAAACAATGTGGCCCGTGGGCCTCTTGTCTTCAAGATTATTAGCCAAAGGCTCAAAGAGCTAATGCTATGGCCATTTGTGCGGTGTGCAGTGTGCGGAAACTTTTTAGCTCACCTAAGCCAAAGGCTCATGTGAGCTTTTCTGATCAAAATTTGTCCGTCGTCCATTGTCGTTGGCGTCGTTGTCATCATTGTAAACTTTTTACATTTTCATCTTTTTCTCAAGAACCACTGGGCCAATTTCAACCAAACTTGCCACAAAGTATCCATTGGTGAAGGGGATTCGAGTTTGTTCAAATGAAGGGCCACGCCCATATTCAAGAGAAGATCATTCAAAAATAGTGAAAATTAGGTGGCATATTTAAAAAATCTTCTTCTCAAGAGCCACTGTGCCAGGAAACTTGAAACTTATAGAGAACCATCTTCAGGTTGTGTAGATTTGTTCAAATCATGTCCCATGGGATAAGGGCAGGGTCACAATGACCGATCAAAGTTTTACATAGAAATATATAGGAAAATTCTTTAAAAATCTTCTTCTCAAGAACCACTGTGCCAGGAAAGATGAAATGTATATGGAAGCATCCTCAGATAGCATAGATTGAAGTTTGTTCAAATCATGACCCCTGGTGGGTGAACTACTTTAATTTAAATATTTCAAATACTCGTTGGCCTAGAATTTTTAATTTTTGTTTAATAATACATCTTAAGTCCCCAGAAAACTTAAATCTAAAAGTAGGTCACTGTGACGTACTTGTGGTTTTTTTTAATATCTTTATTAAAATATCTTCAGTCCTAATTGGCTAAGAATCATCAAACTTTGACAGTTGATGCAACTTGGGTCTTAGGATACTTAAGGTTAGAGGCTTCACATATAAAAGATGGGTTGAAGAGCAATTCAAGGCCTTTGAGGCCCTTGTTTGTCATAATTTTTTAATCATTGTGGAGCATTGTAGCTGCAGAATTATAGCTCTCAAAAAAATATATTGACACCGAAGAGCTTCAGTGCAAATCCTTGAAAAAACTGTATTTATTATGCTAAAAAAAGATCTGCTTGATTCTGGATTAATTCTTCCAAATTCTTTCCTCAATTGCAAAAAAGCTTGATTTTAAAAAAGTTCTTACTTCTTTATCAATTTCTCTAGCAGTTTATTGACATCTGTACAAAGAACATTGGAATTCTCTTACAAATTAAAATGGCAGTATAAAAAGGCAAAATTTTAGATGATTTCAAATTCAGGGCCAGGAGGGTATTAAAAACAATTATAAGGAATGCCTTGCCAAACACGACAAGGTCAATAATCTTTTAAAACTTGACTGAACACGGATATAGCGAAACTGATATAGCGAAGTTTTTTAGGGTCCCAGGCTATTTTCATAACTTTTGTAAAATTTTACGGTTATACGAACTCAGATATAGTGAATTTACGGATATAGCGAACTGATTTTAAGTTCTTTCAAATAAAATGGTCAATGAAATTGTACATCTTTTAGAAATAGATTTTTTGAACTTTGTTGCTCTCAAGGATCTCAAAATTTGATGAATTGAACTGAATTTATTTTATTTTAGAATGTATATAAAATTTCAATGCAAAATAAAACCTTGGTTATCGAAGGATTTTTAAATTGAATAAAAACTTTAACATTTTGGATAAAACTCGCAGTAAAACATGTATATAAATTTCGCTGACATATAAAAAAAAGTATATACCATCAACAAAATAAGCGAATTAATTTTACAGGTTGACTTCGCTATAACCGGTTAGTAATGTTTAATGTGACAGTTCTAATAACACATGTAATGAGAAACGGAAATTGATTTTAAAAAAAGGTTTCTTTCTACTTTTGGTAAATAAATTTTTTCAGGAGGGGGCAATTTCAATGAGGCGAAGCTTCATGCTTAGGCAATTCCAACAAACTATAATTTTTTTAAACATGATTATTTGAGAGAACTTCAAATATTTTTGCATAAGATCATATAAGCCTATAACCACAATTTGTTAAATTTTTTACTTGTTAATCAAGAGTTAATAACTATAGATGCCTAAGAGAAAAAAAAATGATGGTAGACTTTTCAAGAAAGACAAATTACGGAAAAGGCAATTTTAAGACAGTAAGTGTCAGGTCCACAAAAGATTTTGCAGATGAGCCTGTGGCAGATTCCTTTGTTCCTTGGGATTGGAGCTGTGTATTTTTAAATATTAGGCTTTGGGGTTGCCGCCATTAGGAAAAACCCCTGGCCAGGGTGCAGGCCTCACCTCGAGTAAAATGCACAAATGCCCCGAGGTTGTCATCTCCTCGGGGAAGTCGTCTGATGTCCATTTCAGGCACTTCCCCTGACTCCCCAGCGTGGGTTTGTACTCCAGCGAGAGTACCTAACGATGATGGCTTTGAGCCTAGCCCAGCAGGTCAGACGCAGCTGGATACCTCTAGGTTGGAGGAGACTTAAGTTTTGAAATGAATTTGATGGAAAATAATTAAAACTACATGTATATAACCTTTATATTGCATAATGAAATAATTCAATATATAATATGAAAGGCAAAAGAATGAAATTGTGATTATGAAACACAAAAATTAGAAAATGCATTGCATAAATTAAATCAACTTGAATATAAATTGCAAAGAATGTACATATGTCCAAAGATACAATCTATATTGTGTCAATGGAAAAATGAAGGTGATGATGTTGTACCCACTGTGTAATGGAGAATGAAAATGTTTCATTTTGGAAGAAATTTTGTTAGATATGAAAAATTTTTCATTAAGACAAAATTTAAAAAATTTTCATGTTGACATATATATGATTCAACATTGCTATATTATTAAGACTTAAAATTTCACTTATATCATCTAATGTTACTGGCTTTGTTTGCTTTATTATAGCATTTAATTGTTAAAAGTGATGAATAAGTTTTTTTTTTTTAGATGCCTAAGAGAAAAAAAATTGTTGGTAGGAAACAAAGAGAGAAAGAATGCTTCGATCGATCTTATGAACGACAGCAACAAATCCTCCAAGATGTTTCATCAGAAGAGTCTAAGGCAGAGTCCTTTGTTCCATGTGGGTTTGAAGAGCTGTTACAGCTCCTACAGGGACTGTAATCTTTTGTTGGCTTTGGGGTTGCCCCCTTAGTGAGGAGGAGGGTGCAGGCCTCACCTCGAGTGAAAATGCACCCAAATGCCCTGAGGTTGTCATCTCCTCGGGGAAGGCGTCTGGAGTCCCAAAACGGGGAGCAGTTTTCTTTTTAATTACTTCTGTGTCCCAGCGTGGGTTAGACTCCAGCGAAGACCTTTTAGTGTGTTTTAGTAGCCCAGCAGGTCAGAGAGCTGGAGGAATCTAGGTTAATGTTTTTGGAGCAGGTTAACATTTTTGGTGATGTGGGTATAAATTTCCAAGTACTAAAGCAGTTTTTTGACCAAACTTGCATGGAAATTCAAAGAATGTAAAAGAGGATCTTAAGACGGAAAAAAATGATGTTGTTAATGTAACACAAAAGAATGAGATTGTAACTGACAAAGATAAAGCCCTATGTTGACCAAACTTGCATGGATGATACACTAAGGATCATCTACCGGGCTTGCTTCGGAGAATACATATGAAAGAGAAAAGAATTTGGTGCAGGTTTCCTAGCTGGATTATCATATCATAAAGTGATAAGCTGTAAGTACTGGAGACCAAGGGACATGGACAAAATATTGGTAACAGGTGATGAGTTGTACACTTACCTGCAGAGAAGTACATCAATAACAAACAGGTACCTGCTTGTAGAAGAATTACCACAAATGTTTGAGTGTTTTGATAAATCGTATGAATTTCAATCCCACAGAACAGTAACTAGTGTTATTTTATCAGAAGAAGGGTTTAACTACTCTGAGTTTGGTGCATATTGTTTAAATGAAGCATTGGAGCTTACTCTCACAGAGACTGATGGCTGTTTTTTATGCTTTGGGGGAAACACTTTGCTCATTGGAAAAGCAGATGATTGTTTTTTTACTTTTGATTCGCATTCAAGGTCTTGTGAAGGCTTATTAAGTGTCAGTGGTAAGAGTACAAGAGTACTATTTAGGAGTCCAGATCAAATATGCATTTATTTGCAGGCCCTTGCAAGGTCCATGGGATACACAACAAATGTTGAATGTAATTTAACTGGAGTACAATGCAGTATGAAATGTGTTGACACTGGATCTGATTTTGAGCAGAAAAGTGAAGATAACAGTTTCTTTACAGAAGGGGCCATTAAGAGCTCATCACAAAGTACAAGTATTGATACAGGAATTGAAAATGAGGATTTGATTTTTGTTTCAAGTAGACATGAAAAACTGAGTTTTGCTCCACTTCTTTCTGAAATGAAGAGAGACATATGTAGGGATTTAAATATTCCTTTCTTTTGTGTTGGAAAAAGCATTCAAAATCAATATCTTCTGAAGGAATTGAAGAAACCTTGTTCTAAGCACAAAATCATTGGAGATGGTAATTGTTTGTTCAGGGCAATATCTTTCAGCTTAACAAACACGGAGGAATGTCATTACAATATACGTAATGTAACATGTCAACATTTGCTCGAAAATGAAGAATTATTCTTACCATTTTTAAGGCCTGGTGTAAAATCTGTAAAAGATCACGTGTTTACAATGGCACGAAATGGAACCTGGGCAACAGAAATAGAGATTATTGCTATGTGTCATCTTCTAGGTGTTGACATTTACACATTTTCTGATAATAATTGGTTGAAATACTCAGCAGAGAGACTTGGTCTAAGTTCAACCAAAAGAAGATCAGGCGCCATTTTTTTGTGTCACAATCAGGGGAATCACTATGATGTTGTTCTTGATGTTTGTGGACAGGATTTTGAATCAACAGATGAAGTGATGCTGCAAAGCAGACCGTTCAACTTGAGTTATGCTAAGAGAAAGCAAAACCGTGAACGAATGCAAGCAAGAAGACCTATTCGATCAAAGATAAAAATCAAAGAGAGTACAGTTGAAACACGAAAACAGTCATTAAGGAAGAAGTATCAAGAAGACTCAGACTATAGACAGAAAAAGCTAAACAAAGCATATGTAAAGTACAGAGAGGATAAGGAATTCCAAGATCTTGTTAGGACACGCAATAAAGAGAGATATGAAAAAGACCTTATGTACAAAGTAAAAACAAAGACAAGACGCAAGGATAATTATGCAGCTAATGAAGAAAACAGAAAGAAAACAAGAGAGGCCAGTGTAAAAAAATATGCAACAAATGAAGCCCACAGAGAGGATGTTAAAAGAAGAAGTATTAAAAAATACCACACAGACAAAATGCACAGGGATAATGTAAAAATGAGAAGCATAGAGAAGTATCGAACTGATGATGAACATAGAGTGGATGTTAAAGGTAGAAGCATAAGAAAATACAGAACAAACAGTGAACACAGGGATGTGGTAATGATGAGAAGTAAGGAAAAATATAAAACTAATGAACGACACAGGGAAAATGTAAAACAAAGAGCTGTTGAAAAATATAATAGCGATGAACAGTACAGAAAGAAAATGAATAGTGCTGGAACAACTCGGTATAAAACAAATAAGAACTTCAGAGAAAGAGTTCTCGCTTCAAGGGCAAAAAGGTACACTTTAGACAATACGTTTAGGTCGAATGTCAAGTCTTGCAGTAAATTGTTGTATGACACTAGCTCTGATGTAAAAATGAGAAAGAAAAAATCAGTCAGAATGCAGAGAGCTGCAAAGCGATCAAAATTGCAGAATGAAAACGAAGTAGTGGAATTATTTAGACAAAACGCATCTCAGGGCATTGATTACACGTGCTGCTGCTGCAACCGGTTGTTATTTGTTAATCAAGTACTACGATGTGACCGTCAGCTGTATCAGAGGAATGAACGTGCATCACATGTTGCAGAGCTATGTATACAAGAAAATAGTTTGCATCAGTGTTCGAGCTCGTGTCCCAAGAATTGCACGAAATCAACGCTTTGGATTTGCTATACATGTCATAGGAAAATCCACAGTGGAAATATACCAGCAGAGGCAACAGTCAATAATATGTTCCTCGAAAATATTCCAGTCGAACTAAGTGATTTGAACAGTTTAGAACAACATCTCATCGCCCTACACATTCCATTTATGAAGATTATGGCTCTTCCAAAGGGAGGTCAAAGAAATGTGCATGGGCCTGTTGTGTGTGTGCCATCAGATTTGAAAAAGACCACAAGCTTACCATTGAGGCATGGTGATGATTTATTGTTGAGAGTGAAATTGAAAAGAAAGTTAAGTTATCGTGGATATTTCGAATACCAGTTTGTAAACCCAAACCATGTTTTTACAGCCCTAACATACTTAAAAACAAACAATCACTGGTACAAAGATGTAAAAATAGATACAAACTGGAGAGAAGACCCTATAGATGAAGAGGAATTCAATGACGACAGACAGGATCGTGAAATTCCAGAAGATGATGAATGTGATGAACATCAAGTTGCAATTGATACTTGCCTACAACCAGTGGATATTGCTCAGGAAGTACTTGATCATTATTTTGATGATATATACAATATTGCACCAAGTGAAGGAAAAAATCCAGTACGAATGTTGCAAGAACCAGGCAATGAAGCTAAAACGTTTCCTTGCCATTTTCCAAGTGGAAAGTTTTCATGGAATGAGGAGAGAACAACGCAAATTACATTATCAAGATATTTCAACAACAGGCTCATGAATGCGGATAATAGATTTGCAAAGGATAGCAATTACATCTTCTTTAGTCAGTACATGTCAGAATTGAATCAAGTTATACAGAAAACTCAAATTTCAGTACGAAAATCCATTTCAAAAGGAACCGAAAAGCCAGTCACATCAAACATGGTTCAAGACCCAGAAATTCTTTGTCGGTTATTGAGAAATGATGAAGCACTAAGGTTTATGCAGCCAATTCGTGGAACACCAGCATATTGGTCAGCTGCTCAGAAGGATCTATTTGCTATGCTTCGCCAGTTAGGAATACCTACTTGGTTTTGTTCTTTTTCTGCAGCTGAGCATAGATGGAATGATGCAATTAGGACAATTCTGAAGCAACAGAACGATGATAGAGATCCACTTCTGTTGGACTGGTCGGAAAAGAACGAAACCTTAAGATGTAACCCTGTAACCGTTGCTAGGATGTTCGAACACAGATTCCATGTTTTTCATAGAGATGTAGTTTGTTCTCCATCAGAACCAATTGGAAAAATTGTTGATTTTTTTCAAAGAGTCGAATTCCAGCAAAGAGGTTCACCTCACATGCATTGCTTATACTGGGTTGAAAATGCCCCCAAACTTGATGAACATGGAGAGAAAGCTGTTTGCGATTTCATCGACAAGTATGTTACTTGTGAAGTGCCTTCTGAGGAGGATGATCCAGACTTGCGAGATACTGTCTTATCAGTACAACAGCACAGTAAAAAACACTCTAAATCATGTAGAAAGAAAGGTACAGAGTGCAGGTTTAACTTTCCAAGGCCGCCCTCTCAGTGCACATTTATTAGTTCACCGGTTGATGAACATGACACAGAGAACGTTGAAGAAGACGCACAATCTAAACTACGTAAATCTCATGCAAAAGACATTTTAATAAGTGTTTGGAACGAAGTCCAAAATGAGACAAGTGAGTTAAAATCAACAGAGGACATTTTCAGTAATCTTTCTCTGACTCAAGAAGACTATGAAGAAGCACACAATATCCTAGCTAAAAAGAAAACCATTATGCTCAGAAGAAATCCTGGTGAACTATGGACTAACCAATATAACCCATGCCTCTTGAAATGTTGGGATGCTAATATGGATATCCAGTTTGTGTTAGATCCTTTTAGTTGCATAGTGTATATAATCTCATACATATCTAAGTCTGAGAGAGAAATGGGTATGCTTCTCAAACAAACAAAAATAGAAGCGGAAGAAGGAAATCTCAATGCACATCAAACATTGAAAAAAGTTGGATCTGCTTATTTGCACCACAGAGAGGTCAGTGCACAAGAGGCGGTTTACCGCGTTTGCAATTTAAAAATGAAGGAATGTTCAAGAAAAGTCGTTTTTTTGCCCATAGGAGAAAATCCTACACGACTTAGTAAACCGCTTTCTCAACTAAAAAAGCAAAAAACAGAGAACTGCGAAAATAATGATGAAGATGATGATGATGACAATATTTGGATGACAAACATAGTAGAGAGATATGAACATCGACCAAACAAACCTCTTTTTCACAGCATGTGTATGGCAGAATTTTGTTCAGAATACAGAGTACTAGCAAGGTCTCAGATTCCGAAAACTGAGAACAAAAATGTATACGAGTTGCAGAATTCCAAGGGCTACATCCAGAGAAGAACACGCACAATGCCAGCTGTGATAAGATACCCAAGGTTCAGCGTTGAGAAAACATCTGAAAAATATTACCAGTCACTTCTCCAGCTTTTCCTGCCGCACAGGAATGACGAACAGTTGAAACCACCTGGGTTTGATTTATATGAGACATTTTATGAGAATGGTCACATTAAAATGAAAGGTAACCAAAGGGTTCAGTCTGTCAAATCAGTGGTAAACAAAAACCATGCACGGTATGCAAAAAATGAGGATGTTATGACAGAGGCGATCGAAATGTTTGAAAATATTGGTGAACCTGAAGATGCGTGGGCAAATCTCTGCCCAGAAACAGAAGATATGCGAGAGAAATGTGCTGCAAAGAGAAAAGACGTAAGTCGGTTACAAGAAGATGAAGATGGAATCCCAGACATGCAAAATGAAACAAATTCTGATGTGCTATATCATATTCAGCAGAACAACATTTCTAGGGAAGAAATCTTACCAATTTTGCAAACTTTAAATGAAAAACAGAAAGACGTTTTTTACCTTGTAAGAAACTGGTGTCTAGCAAAAAAGTTTGGAGAGAAAGTGGACCCATTACACATTTTCATAACAGGTGGTGCCGGTACAGGAAAGAGTCATGTTGTCAAGGCAATACATTACGAAGCATCCCGATTATTTGCTCCAATTTTATCTTCACCCGATAGTGTACCAGTACTTCTTACAGCCTTCACAGGTACTGCTGCTTTCAACATTGGAGGAAGTACTCTCCATCACACATTTTCATTGACAAAATATTTGCCATTGCCGTACCAGCCATTGAAAGAGCAGAGTCTTAGTGAGTTAAGAGTACAGCTAAGAGATTTACAGATTCTAGTGATAGATGAAGTTTCGATGGTGTACAAAAAACTTCTCTTTTACATTCACGAAAGACTTGTACAAATTAAAAAGTGTAAGGAACCATTTGGTGGCGTGAGTGTTATTGCTGTTGGCGACTTTTATCAGCTTCCCCCTGTCAAGCAACGCAAAGACGAAAGATTGTATGCGAAGAACACATCATATCCCGTGGATTACTGGAGGGACTTCTTCAAAATCATTGAACTAAATGAAGTTATGAGACAACGTCAAGATGTACCTTTCGCAACTGCCTTGAATTGTTTGCGGATAAGAGAACAAGATCAGCAGCTAGCAAGGGAAACAAATTTGATTATAAATGAATGTATTAGGGAAGGAGCAGAAGATGTTCTCCATGTGTATTCCACAAATGAAGAAGTAAACAATTATAACCTTGCAATGTTAAGAAAAAGCTGTAAAGATTTGGTTGAGATTGAAGCAAAGGATTTTCAGAAAAATGCAGCAACAGGAAATCTGACATTGAGAGAAAAACCCCTGAAAGGATCAAAAAATGATAGCCTTTGCAGCTCTTTGCTCCTTGCTGTAAATGCAAGAGTAATGCTGACAAGAAATTGTGATGTAAAAGATGGACTTGTCAATGGTGTTGTTGGAGTGATATCACATTTTGTGTTTGAACAGAACACTTCCAGTATTGATAGCATTGGAGTGATTTTTGACAACAAGAATGTTGGAAAACAATCAGGTAAAAGAACAAAAAAGGGAAATCTTGTTTTACTGAATAGAGTCCAAGAAGAAATGATTGAAAAGAAGTCGAAAGCAATGGTGAGACATCAGTTTCCTTTGCGATTAGCATGGGCTTGTACAGCTCATAAAGTACAAGGAATGACTGTTGAAAAAGTAGTTGTCAATTTAGATCGTACATTCTCACCAGGACAAGCTTACGTTGCATTGTCAAGAGTTACCTCTCAGCAAGGTTTATTCATAGAAACTGAGCACGAAAAAACCCTATCAAAGAAGATATATGCTGATTCGGAAGTGAAAACAGCTTTAGCAGAAATGCCAAGATTATGTCTCCCAAAATGCTTCTTAAGCAAGTTACAGTGCAACACAATTGTTCTGCACAAAATGAAGATGCGAAATCTGGAGGTCCTATTCAAACATTCATAGTAACCTTGGTTTTAGACAAGTAGTCAATTTTTGCACTACAGAAAGGGGTACTATATTAGACCACGTATATGTATCTGGACCCATCCAGATAGAGGTTTTTTAAAGGGTTCCAACATATTATAGCTACCATGATGCTGTGGTTTTTTTAAAATTTTAACCTGGAAGTAGGTGTTTTCCTTCAAACTAGTAAAGTACAAGTTTGAAAGGTCCAGGATTTTTGTTTTCATCATTTCTCTGGAGTGAGGGAGAGATATAGATAAGAGTTTTTTTAAATGTGTAAAAAGTATCTTAAAATATGTATTTCTTTGACAATTTTACATACTGAAAAGTTTAAGGTTTTCTTAAAATCATTTTCTACGGATGGAAAAACCGAAATATAATAAAATGCATTCTGTATACATAATTGCTCAAATGGAAAAGAAATCTAACAAAATACTTGCAAAATATCTTCAAAACTCTTCCAAATCCTACTTTTATATTTTCTTAGGGACGTTTGAAAGTGTTACATTTAAAAAAACCCAATGCAAGACTTTACAGGGTGGGGTGGCATGGTATTTTGTAAATGTTTTTCAATGTTGGTGTTTCATTAATGTTTCTATACGTTCTGCAGAATGAAATTGCATTTTGAAAGTATTCCGTTACACTTGTCTGCACCAAAGTAATATGTGGTTAGCATTTCATTTGATTTGCAGACATGTTTAGGGTTGAAATATCTAAGAGCAGTGAAAGCTTATCTTCCAAAAACAACTTATCTATTTACATCCTGTGTTAGACTAGTATTTGCGCCAATTTTCAAACCACCAGCACTAGGTCAGAGAGAAACAAAAAGATTGGTGAAGGGACATGCAAAGTGTTAGTACATATATTGATCCCTGATTGGAAAAAGCAAATTCAGGATGATTTGGATATAAAATACGTATATTTATTGCATGACATAAAGATCCTTTTTACTGGACTACACTGTAACCTTCAATCTGTGAATGTGGATGTGTATATCCCCCTTTTTTTTTTGGGTTAGTAAAATAGTCTAATGACCTTTAATCCATATACTAAACTTAAACATTTTTTAAAATTTTGGGTTGTGATAAATTATAATTCTTGAAAATTCTATGAAAATTGTGTGTGATTGGAGAAGTGTCCAATGACTTGAGAATTATATCGCTATTGTTTATTAATTGACCAATAATGTCAATCCCAAATTCAAAAAATATGAAAAAAAAAAAGTGTATATGTTTCAAAATGAGATTTTGTTTAGATGTTTTAAAAAAATTGTGGATTTGTTAATTATAATATAAAAAATTCAAATTTAGTGTTTTTTTGATGATTTGTTACTTATGATTTGTTAGTAGTTTGTCAGAGTGTTTCGTTAGTCTCATTTGCA
>NW_026933377.1:0-5741 GCF_032062105.1 Saccostrea cuccullata
TATGGGGAACCTCACATTCACGTCCATTCCCTGACTATTTCTAAATATAGATACATTGTCTGTTGATACGCTATACAAAATGTTTATAACCTTATTAAGTGAACTACCTTGACTTAAAGGTTTCTACTCCAACCCACTTACAATGGAAGACCATCTGTTGTCGGAACGAGCTTGGCTTCAGTTATTAAGGTCTTCCGTCTTCACGACATGCAGAGTGATTGAATTCTTGTTCCTACTTTATTAAGGTCTTCCGTCTTCACGGAAGACCTTATAGTGATTCGATCCGTTCTCATTATTATTATTAGTTACTTTGGGCTTCACGGAAGACCTTATAGTGATTCTATTGGTTCTCTTATTATTATTCTTTTTTTTTAGACAAAATTTTGTGCAAGCGATTTCTCGTAAACTATTCGGTGGATTTCAATGAAAATTTCAGGAATTGTAGGTCATTATATGAATTTTATATAAAATTCCGTTTGTTGGAAAATTTGGTACCAGTGCTAAGTTATGGGCAATTTCCTGATTTTAAAATGCAATTTTGTCTTCGAGTGTTCTCGAAAACGGCGACAAATCAACTGGAGACTTGTTAGAGATGATAGACCATGAGTTATAGATGTGCAATTTTGACTTCGTTTGCGCTGAGAATTTCCGGTTGCTACAGGAAGTGAATTCAAAATGTACACTTTTTCAAATTTTTTGTTTTTCAATATTTTTCTTTGATATAATTAATGGTAATTAAGACCCTACTCCTGGAAAGGCCTAATATATAGTTTATTTTAGAATTGATCAATCCACACACTAGATATTCGCATTTAAAAATCTGAAGCGTGTCCAAGATGGCGGGGCGTCTCCGTGAACTCCGTCATTAAGCAAGTCGGGTTCTAGAAGGTCAGCTGAGCGTTTAGATGAATGAAAACCTTTACCAAAAAGATTTATGAAATGTAAAGTATTATTTAGATTGCTACATCGCAATTACGTTGCACTGAGTATAGTTTTAATATGAGGTTTCCTCAAACGTCTATTGAAATTGCTTTTGTCTGCATCTCTCAATAGAATACAACATGACTACAAGTGAAAAGACCATGACAACAATCTTTTGTTTTATACCAGGGAAAACTTATCCTAAGCCATGGTTACAACTAATAGCTTTTCAAGAAACTTGCCTTACTTAATATTCACTATGTTTCTGAAGTATTACTTGACTTCTGTTTATTTTTCCACGTAGGCTTGTGACATATTATATGAATAGAAAAAGACAAAAATAAGAAAAACATTTTTAAAAAAGATTGTTTAATTCCTTAAAGGTTATATAAATATTCTTTGGAGACCAAATGCAAGTTATTGAACATAAATAGTATCACATTCCTTGACCGTCGGAGGGCGAGTGATTTTTTTTTTTCAGTGAACCGTTCCCGTCTTTTCATGAACGTGTAACTCATCTCCACTTTGGGGGAAACAGGATACAAAATTCGTGGAAAATCTTACCGAATTCACAACTTTAGTGTTATTTGGCCGTATACGATATTATATTTGTATAATGTGATACAATTCTTGAACGCTCTAGTTCCGGTTTTAAGAACATACATTTCGTGTTCTTTTATTGAAGCTATCCAGATCCATCAAATAGATCATATATTTCAAAGGAATAGCGTTAAGAACTACTTGTGAAGTTTGGCACGAAAATAATGTATATTGGTGACCCGACTTAAGTAGTAGACAAATGGTGACAATAGTGGAAATATATAACATTGGCATGCCCTGTATATGGAGTTGCATAGAATAAAAAGTTGATTTCATATCGAAAAAAGGAAAGAAAACAGTATCATCTGTTCATCACTAATAGAATATCTATCCTAAAAATTACTGTTAGTCTAAGTAACAAATTCCGACGTGATCATCTTGAGTAAAGTTTAGCAAGCTGGCTGTCATTTTATAATTCCAAACTGAATTTTTAAAGAAAAATTGTAACCTATGTTGGAATCAAAAGACCAATTTTGCGATATTCGAATGTTAAATTTGAAGCGGGTTCCAAAAGGCGTAATGGATGCACTGATTTTCAGTCGCTGGCTACTGTGTTCGATCCCCCTTGTGTCCGATTTTTAAAATCTCTTTTTAAGTCTGATTTTAAGTTGTTCTTTTTTGTACCCAATGGAACACCTTTCGTTGCTCGCAACGAGTTTCGTTTCTAGTTATTATTATTATTATTATTCTTTTTTTTTAGACAAAATTTTGTGCAGGCGATTTCTCGGTAAACTATTCAGTAGATTTTAATGAAATTTTCACCTACAAGGTTACTATATGAATTTTATATAAAATTCCGTTTGTTGGAAAATTCGCTACCAGTGCCAAGTTATTGGCAATTTCCTGGATTTTAAAATGCAATTTTTGTCTTCGAATGTTCTCGAAAATGGCTCAAGATATTAACTGGAGACTTGTTAGAGATGATAGACCATGAGTTATAGATGTGCAGTTTTGCCTTTATTTGTGTCGTCAGTACTTCCTGTCGCT
Source organism: Saccostrea cuccullata (assembly GCF_032062105.1). Taxonomy (NCBI): domain Eukaryota; kingdom Metazoa; phylum Mollusca; class Bivalvia; order Ostreida; family Ostreidae; genus Saccostrea; species Saccostrea cuccullata. The sequence goes on from NW_026933377.1 coordinate 2,509, forward strand.
ACAGGAAGTGAATTCAAAATGTGCACTTTTTCAACTTTTTTTGTTTTTCATATTTTGTATAATTTATTGTGAATGGAGACCCTACGGAAGTGCCAAATATATAATTTATTTTAGAATCGATCAATCCACACACTAGATATTCGCATTTAAAAAATCGTCAGCCCGTCCAAGATGGCGGAGCGTCTCCGTAAACTCCGCCATTAGGTATCGGGTTCTAGAAGGTCAGCTGAGCGTTTAGATGAACGAAACTTCTACCAGAAAGATTTATGAAATGTAAAGGATTCTTTGTATTCACATTGCAATTACGTTACATTGAGTATAGTTTTAATATATGAGGTTTCCTCAAACATCTATTGAAATTGCTTTTGTTCTGCATCTCAAGTAGAATACAACATGACTACAAGTGGAAAGACGATGACAACAATTTTTTGTTTTGCACCAAAACTATGGAAACCATGGGTCTATAAGTAATAGCTTTTCAAATAAATTTGCCAACTAATATTCACTGTTTCTGTAGTATTACTTGACTTCTGTTTATTTATTTTTTTTTGACATAAATAGAAAAGACAAAAATAAGAAAAACATTTTTTTTTAAAGATTGTTTATTAAAGGTTATATGAATATTCATGTAATAAAAGCAAGTTTTTTAACATAAATAGTATCAGATTCCTTGACCGTTGGAGGGCGAGTGATTTTTTTTCAGTGAAACATTCCAGTCCTTTCATGAATGTGTAACTCCACTTTGGGGCAAAACAGGATACATAATTCGTGGAAAATCTTACAGAATTCACAGCTTTGGTGTTACTTGGCCGTATACGATATTATATTTGTATAATGTGATAAATATATTTTGACGCTCAAATTCCGGTTATAAGAACATACATTTCTACTTTCATTGAAGCTATTGAAACGGTTTGGAGTTATAGTTATTTGCCTTTGCTACATCGCTTTAATCAATAAATAATTGTAAATAATGTAATTAACAGGTATTTGATTGAATGATTTTACAAGAAGGATGTTTTATAAATAAAAATACAACAAAAATATACTTTGGTTAAGATCATAAAGTACGGCTCGGAAATTTAGTTGGGCTCGATTTGTATTGATAATCATTGACATAAAGATCATATTAGTAGGCAGATGGTCAGTGTTGTTGGTGTCGTACATTTGAAACCAAGTTGTTGGTTGAAGTTTGGTCAAGTGACAATTGTAAGTCAAACGGGTAATTATAACAACTGTGAAAGCAATTAGTGTAGCAGATATACTTAACATTCGACGTGTTGAGCCAGTTGACAGGTTTATACGAATTGGTATATAGATAATCAAGGGGTTATGGTATTACCAACTGGCATTTGTTTAGCGAGCTGGCAATTGGCGTTTGTATAGCTACAATGTAAGTTGCAATCGGCATCTGGACATTAGCCAAGTGGCAAGTGGCGTTCGTATAGCCAAGTGGAAGGGGTGTCTCTACATATTGTTAATCATTCACTAGGCAAGTGTCCTTTATATTGTATATATTGTCTTCAACTTGATACTAGGCAAGTGTCGTCCGTATTTGTATATATTGCATTTGTCTTGTATTTTGCAGTCTTACTTGCTTCTTTATAAGACTTGGGCATTCCAAGTACGATCTCAAGTAGATTGCTCTGGTCCCGCACGTTACACTATCAAATCCATCATATAGATCAAACATTTCAAAGTGATAGGGTTTAGAGTCTCTTACTGGTGACGTTGGACCGGGGTAAAATAATCTTTATCGTGATCCGACTTAAGTAGACAAATGGCGACGATAGTGCAGAAATATAGTAAATTTGGCATGTCTGTATATGGAGCTGCGTGGAATAAAAAGTTGAATGCCATATTTCGAAGGAATAAACAGTATCATCTGTTCATCACTAATAGAATATCTATTCTAAAAATTACTGTTAAAACTCAAGTAACAATGTCCGATGTGATCATCTATAGTTTGGCAAGCTAGCCTTTATTTTAAAATAAATGTAAAGTATGTTAGAATCAAAAAAAGCAATCTCGCGATATTCGAATCTTAAATTTGAAGCGGGTTCCCAAAGGTGTATTGGGTACCGCAATGGATTTTCACGCTGACGACCCGGGTTCGATCCCCCGTGTTTCCGATTTTTAAAATCACTTTTTCAGTTTGATTTTACGTTTTTTTTTCTGAATCGGACGGAAGACCTCTCGTTGCTAGCAACGAGTTTCTTTTCTAGTTATTATGAAGGTCTTCCGTCTTCAGCGGAAGACCTTATAGTGATTCTACTGTTTCTTATTATTTTTATTATTATTATTTTTTTTGACAAAATTTTGTGCAGGCGATTTCTCGAAAACTATTCAGCGGTTTTTCATGAAACTTTCACAAAATATGCGTCATTATATGAAAAATTGTTACATCCGAAGAGTAATTTGGAAAATTCGCTTCTGGTGCCAAGTTATGGACAATTTCCTGATTTTAAAATGCCATTTTGTCGCCCCTTTTTGTTGAAAATGGCTAAAGATATGAACTGGAGACTTATTGGAGATGACAGATCATGACTTTGTTGATTGCAGAATTGCCTTTTCGTGCGTCGTCAGTACTTCCGGTCGTCACGAATTGCAAACTTAAAAAAATCGTATTTTCTAACTTTTTTGTTTTTCAGTATTTTTCATTTTATTTGGTATGGTAATAGAAACCCTCCCTATAATGCTTACTATTGAATTTGTTTGAATGTTGATAAATCTAAAGTCTAGATATTTGCATTCAAAAATCTGAAGCGGGTCCAAAATGGCGGCTGTCTCTGTCAACTCCGCCATTTCGCAAGAAGGGGTTTATGGAGGCAGCTGAGCGTTTGATTAAACCATTCTGACATAAGGATACATGAAATGTAAAAAACTACTTCGACTCTCACGTAGTAGTGAAATGGTTATAGGAGTTACCTCCCGTTACTTGTTTATATTATAATAGATAATCAATGTAAATATTGTAATTAATTGGTCAATTGACTAAAGAATAATACAAGTATTATTGATAAATGATGTTCTGTTAGAAAATAATTATAGTGTTGCCAAAAGAAAGACAGTCTGTTTTATTTTATCAATATGATATCTGATAACTTATGATCATTGATTAAGTTGAGGTACAAGGGGGCAGTACAGCCAACTGGCTTGTGTCTTCACTTTGGTACAGAAACCAATTGGTTTGTCGATCAAATAGGATTGTGCAAAGTTGCCGTAGTCAGTGA
>NW_026933378.1:0-5752 GCF_032062105.1 Saccostrea cuccullata
ACGAAGCCAATAGATGAAGCTTGACCTTTTGAACAACTTTGCTTCTTTGACGTATTACAAATTGTATATAGATTTTGAGATATAAAGAAAAAAGTTTCGGCCCCTCTAGGCCCCTAATTTAAGGGGCCAGCCCTTTTTTCTAGAGATCATTTGAAAGGTCTTGGAATTCTACACTTCTTTTGTTCTATATGTCTTAACAAAATATTTCTAGGTAAAAAGATATCTTCGAAAAAGTGTTAAAAATTTTGAAATTCGTGATACGTCTATTTTCGGGCCATAGCGAGCGCCGACGTGCGGCACTTCCGATAAAAATTAAATACGTTATACATATCTACAGACTTTGGTCTATCATACCTGAAAGTTTCATGCTTCTATCTTGAGCCATTATTGAGAAAGTCTGCGGACAACCTGACCCTTCAAAAATCATAAAATCGAAAATATCTCCAAACCGGAAGTGACGTCATCAAATCGGAAAAAAATGCATAAGGTTCGAGTAATGTAACATAAGTCCTGAAAGTTTCATGGAAATCCATCAAGCCGTCTTTGAGAAATCGCGTGCACAAAATCGGTAAGAAAAAAAAGAATAACTAGAGCAAAGCTCGTTGCAAAGCAACGAGTAGGTCTTCCGTCCTGTTCTGACCGGAAGTGACGTTAACAAAAGAAAGCAATGAGCTAAGTTGTCTCAATTGACTTAAAAAATTCAATTTTGCGTCAAAACCTTAAAAAATAAGCTATTTTTGGCTACTTCCGGTTTGACCGGAAGTGTTGTCGACGGACGGAAAATTAAGTTTTTATGCTTCCAGTGACATGTGCTACCCAAAAATATGTCAAGAACGGCAAAAATATGCATTTTCGTACTACTTCCGGTTTTACCGGAAGTGACGTCGCCGGATGAATTTTGACGATCCAGATAGATTAAGCGTAGCATTTTGAACAACTTTGCTTCTTTGACGTATTACAAATTCTCAATACTTTTTGAGATATAAAGGAAAAACGTTTGGCCCCTCTCGGCCCTTAATTATAGGGGCCAGCCCCTTTTTCGAGATATCGTTTGAAAGATCACGTAATTTTACACTTCTTTTGTTCTTTATGTCTTAACGAAATATTTGTATGTAAAAAGATATTGAAGAAAAAGTGTTAGAAATTTTAAAATTCTCGACATGCCCCTTTTCGGACCATAGCGAGCGTCGGCGTGCAGCACTTCCGGTAAAAATGAAATACGTATGTCACATCTACATATATTGCTCTATCATTGCTGAAAAACTCAAGTTACTATCCTAAGCCGTTTTTGAGAAAACTCGCGGACAAAGTGACCCTCTGAAAATCACTAAATCGCGAAAATCTCAAAACCGGAAGTGACGTCATCAAAACAAAAAATTATATATCAGGTTTTTTTGATGTTCTATCAGCCCTGAAAGTTTCATGAAAATCCATCGAGCCGTTTCCGAGAACTCGCGTGCACAAAATCGGTAAGAAAAAAAAACAATAATAATAATAAAAATAGTGGAAAAGAAACCTAAGAATAACAAGAAGGTCTTCCGCTGAAGACGGAAGACCTTAATAAAAGTGAAAAAGAAACCTAAGAATAACAAGAAGGTCTTCCGCTGAAGACGGAAGACCTTAATAATAATAAGAAAAGTGAAAAAGAAACAATAGAATAATAGAAGGGTCTTCCGCTGAAGACGGAAGACCCTAATAAGAAACAGAGTAAAAACAATATGTTCCCCAACTTCGTTTGGGGAACATAATAAAGTATAGATTGATTTAATTTGTTCAAACTCGAGGGAATAACAGGTGAAAAAGTACCCACGCAGTAGAGTAGATTTTAAGTAATTTCCTAATTCGGCAACCTTTGAAATAATTTTTGTCGGTGGTCGAGTTGACATGCAGGAGCTGGTAAACGATAAATAAATATTTTTCTGGTGTAATTTTTGAAGTAATTTTCTCTTTTTCAACGATACTTTCCTACAAACAATTTGGCTTTCACACTACTTGCGCTTTCTTAAACCAAGTAATGAGTGTCAATTCGTTAGAAACCCATTGAGTAATGGAACTTATCTCTCACGGAGAGCAATGTCATCTTAAACCAGGTGGAAAGCGCATCAATTAAATCCGATTGGAATTAATAAAAACCTTAATACATTGTAGTTCGATTATGTATATTAAAACAAGACAATGAAAGGTAACTTAAATGTTGTATATAAAGTTGTTCTGTCTTTTTATCATGTCCATAGAAACTTAAAAACCTATTTCATTAATTAAGTTATCTTTAACATAACAGAAATGTTCTTAAATGTGGAGTGCTTTCAAAGCTTAACATTTAAAAAAGTCACATATAATAATTTGGAAAAATTCCTTTTGATATTCTCATTTTTTAAAATTAAAAGTTGGAATATTAATGTCACTCCCTTAACACTTTACTAATGATAACATTAATTGAATCTTGAGTTAATTGCCTCTTTGACCATGTTGACACTGCATTTGATAATTACGATTACTCAAGTTTCCTATTGAAATTAATTTTTTTAGGAATTAACTCAAGTTCACATTCAATTTTAGGTACATGATGTCCCATGTACAATAGACATGTATATGAAAAGAACATAAATGCAACTGCAAGGAAATGCAATTAAATTATAAAATTTTATAACGATCAGAAATAATTATGAAGGACAGGCTTGCTCCAGACCTTATTTATGTAACTATAAAATAACGCTTATTCAACGAAGTAGATTACTACAGATAGGTTTATTATCATAGGTTTAAGAATTTCAATGGAACACTTGTCCTCCTCGTGGCTGAGTTATGAATGTCATCTATTTTTTTTTCTAATTTAAATGGTTGATAAAAGTAGAATGCGTATTTTCACCGCCTATACCCTTGTTTGAAAAAACCTAATATTTTTTTGCTGGATACAACGTTCAAATTTAAAAGAAAGTCGCAGTAAATGAGTTATGAAAATAATAAACATACGTTATATTTAACGGAACCTGGGTTTAAAGTAGAGAAAGCAAAATATTGTTATATTTATCTTATTTTGCAGGAAAATTATTTGATTTTTTTAAAATGCAAAATGTTTAATTCTTATAATGTTACATAGTCTATATGAATTATCTTAATTACATGTAAAATTAACAAATTTGCAACTCTAAAATTCCTTTTGAAAATAAACTGAAGCGACAAAAATAATCTGAAAACAAAGTTTATTGCCGACATGGTGTAAGAAGATTAAGATCCTTGTTTGGACACGATTAAAGAGGAAACCGCTCTCATGAGTAAATCGGATTAATCACGTGTCCGGATATGTCGCACTCTATTTACCGGAAAGTGTGCAGAGCTTCGCTACATTTTCTCAATTATTGAGAAACGGGGAGGGTGGGTTTCTGCTAATTTCTCATTCAACGAGAAAGGGGAAAGGGAACGGGGTTGGGAAAAGAATGAAATATAGTATTTCTGAAGGGCTGAGATACATGTAAGGGAAAAAGTCGTTTGCGTGAAATTCTCAGTAAATGTATTTTGTACAGAGATAAGAAAAGGTGTGTGTGTAAAGAGGATTCTATATTGTCTTTCATTAATTAAGTTTCACCATTTGAAGGGAAGTACTGTTTGTAACCCCCATAATTAATTTTTTTTAAGTTATACACTTTGTCAAAGTTTATCTAAAGATGCCCGTTTATTATAAATGTAGCTACTTGGAGCAATTTTTTGGTGTATAACTGATATATTTACCATTTGTAATATAAAGACTGTGAAAGCAGAGCTTTCATTAGTATCTGAAAACCGTTTTGTCTTTATTTTAATGTTGTTTTTAACTCTCTGAAGTACTTCCTTTGTCGCTGTTGGAATTTATTGATAAATTTTAAACAATTAATTCTTGTGCGTATGGATAAAAAAGAATGTTATTTTATTCAGCAGTATAATAATTTTAAGTATAAATGAACATCAGCCCTATGTTCATCGTCGAGAATGGGTCTAACATTGCCATCGAGGGGCAAGTGATGCCGTCTCATTTAAGAGAAAATACTTTAAAAGGACTTCTAAATAATAAGATATCGAGTAAGGGGGGGGGGGGGTCTGAAGTTTTGAAATTGCAAATTATCATGGAATAAAAAAACTCCCAAGTTCCTTTGATTTCACGTTTACTGTATGTTGTTGAAATGTCGACCGCATGGCGCAGTGGTTGAGCGTAAGCTCTAGAGTTGCGACGTAAGGAGTTAATCCTTACGTCGTGGCTTAGAATCCCACTGTGTGACGTTGAGACCGGTCCTTCGGATTAGATCGTATTAACCGAGGCCCCATGTCGCAGCAGATGATGGCACGAAAAATACCCCTCACTGCTCAATTGCGATTACTTCTAAGGGACTAATTTTCAAAAACCTGCGAGTGATAGCGTCTCCATATAAGTGGAAAGACTCGAGAGGGACGATAAACATATTACAATTAAATAAGCAAAAGGTTTTAAAATTATTTTAATAAGTAAAATAATAAAACCAAAACAGAGTTAAGAAACAGCTGTTTAAAATTGCTTTTTACCAATGAAGTTTTACTAGATCCGATACAGTCAGACATAGATATGGTTGTATAATTGTAATATATAATACGTGTAAAACAGTGTTACAATTTACACAGAATTCTCCTCGGCTTCATTTCCTCTCATTTTGTCTTGTTGAAAAAAATATTGATAGTGTTTCATAAATTGCATTTAATTGGAAATTGAAGAACTTAACACGAACGAATTCTAATAGTAACAACTTTTCTGCGGTCATGTAGATATTAATATGGTGTCAACTTGCTTACACTCTCAATTTCATCTCGCCACTTAAGGTACTCTTAATTGGTTTGAAACGGTGCATCGGGGCATATTTATTTGTATTTTATTCGTTTGCTTCTGGTTGGGAAAAGAGTGAAATATTGTATTTCCGAAGGGCTGAGATACATGTAAGGGAAATAGTTGTCGTTTGAATTCATTTTTTTTAAAGTTAAATACCGGTAAATACAACTTCATTATTCCAGTCATTAATGTGCATAATTTAAAAGTCAATCATTGAACCATTGATTGTACTAGTAACATGTTTATAAAAACATGCATCTCAGTGTGTAAATCAAGCAGTGATTTATATCTACGTTGATGTTCTCTTTTGCGAGGGAATGGTCTGCTTTGCAGTGCCTGGTGTTTTTTTTTTTATTTCGCTTACTTTGATTCTATATGTTGAGTATAATTTTGCTATATTTTCATTTAAGCTGTTGTATAATTGTAGATTCTATGATATAAGATGTTTTCTCATGATGCTTTCTTTTCAAAATCTGATGTTATAAATAATTTCATTGATTAATACATGAAAACTGTGAAAACGAAGTGAAGAAAGAAATGCTTAAACTTTTATTGATTGATTGTATATTGTTTAACGTCCCACTCGAGAATTTTTCACTCATATGGAGACGCCACTACCTGCCGACGGAGAGCTGCAAATTTTGTCCTATGCTCGGCACTCAGGGCCATTGAGCAGGGAGGGATCAGGTGCCATGGAGGAGGGAGCACCCCCTGCCGACCGGTCACACCCGCCGTGTGCTCCCATTACCATCAGTTTACAAAAATATCCATTTCACACACGTTAGATTAAAATGATATTTATAATTTTTGTTATTTTAGATTTTATTTTAATAACATATATTTGAAATTTTGATATTCTAAAAGCTGAAGAATGACTTCACGACTCTAAGATGAATCGTTTTGCAAGGTACACCTCTGTAT
>NW_026933379.1:0-57092 GCF_032062105.1 Saccostrea cuccullata
GGAGAACAAAGAAAAAATTCAGAAAAAGTAAAAACAATATGTTCCCAAACTTCGTTTTGGGAACATAATAAGGATAAATGAAATGTAAAGGAATACGGGGATTGTCACGATGTAGTTACGTTGCAATTGTTTAAATCCATGGTCGTCTCAAACGTCTTCTATAATTGATTTCGGCTGGTATTCAATGTAGAAAAAGAAAAGACTAAATGTGCAAATAAAATACATACCTACTATCATTTGTTTTGCGGAAAAACAGATCTTAAATCATAGTTACAAATTATAGTCTTAAGAAACAATATCGATGTATATATAGTAAGTATTAAACGTATCCACTGTTTTGCTCATGCACACTTGAGTAATATTAAACTAATAGGAAAGACAAACATCAGAAAAATATTTTTTTGAAGAATTGAGTTTATATTAATATTCTTGTCTTAAAGATATGATTTAAGTTATTGAACATAAATGGTATCTGATTCCTTTACCGTCTTAGGGCGACACATGTTTTTCAGCGAAACATTTCAACCTTTTCATGAAAGTTTAACTAATCGAGATAGTTCAGTATGGGGATAAACAGGAAATTTAAAAAAGTAAAAAAATATAGCAGTTTCATTGATTTATTGTTACTTATCTATTTACGTCATAGAATTTGTAAATGTTTTACAAACAATTTCTTTACATTGAAATTTTAGCTATAAGAACGTTCTTTTTTTATTTCCATTGAAGCTATCACACCTATTTAATGGGACATTCCAAAGAAAAGGCACGAAGATTCACTCGTGGCGTTTGGCGCTAAATTTTGAATAGTAACCCGCCTTTCATTATTCTAAGAACGATGTACTGTTTCAGAAGTATATACAAGTAGATTTAGGGCTGTGGTCCCCATAGCGTAATAGTAAGCGCTTTGGATTTTCATGCTGGCGACCCGGGTTCAATCCCCTTTGTTTCCATAAAGTTTTATCACTTTTTCAGCTCGATTTTGCGGGGGGTTTTTTCGGAATCGGACGGAAGACCTCTCGTTGCTCGCAACGAGTTTCTTATCTAGTTATTATTATTATTTTTTTTTTCTTATTTCTTCTCCGGTACTTTTTTTGTCCGCGAGTGTTCTCAGAAACTGTTCACCCAACTGAGCTAAAACCTTTTTAGGGTTAATACAGTGTTTTCAATAAGATTTTCAATAGAAGGAAAAATAGAAGGAATAGCAGGAAACCAGGCGAGGGGTCTGGGGGCCGCCTTAGGCCCCCAGCGGGTCCAGGGCAGAGCCCTGGGAGGGGGCCCAGGGGGGCAAAGCCCCCCCGGCCGAAAACGAAAATCAGCATTTTTGACTCATTTTCTTACCTCTCAGACTATTAAAAAAGTACCATTTTTTCACATTCCTGTCACTATCAATTATCAAATTTTACCTTAAAAAGCCAATTAGAAACATTTTTTTACCTTTTCACAGATTTGTTTGACAGTTTTTTGACAGACTGAGTTTTTTTTCTTCTGAAAACTAAGTGTCTATACAAACATATAGACAACTTAAAAGTATGAAATTCTAGTACAGACAATTGTCTGTGGTAGAATATTATACTGAAAATTCTACATATTTGTCCCTTTCACATAAATTAGTCAGGTCTTTTATTCAAAATTCAAAAAAAAAATTATTTAGTTAAAAATGTATTTTTTTTTAACACTTGGTGATATACAGTACCCTCCAAAAATTGAAATATTCTGCAATCTTAGACGTTTCATAAAATAATTTTAAAACTTATTTATACTTTGGCATTTTCATTATGTACAGATTGTCAGAACAAAATAATTAAGAAAATGGAATTTGATACAAAATACTAGTACATTAAAACCTTCCCAAATGTGAAAATGACACTGTTCCTGTATTTCAAGATATCTTTACACGAATAAATGAGAATAAAATTTTACATTTTCAGTTTGAGGAAATTCTGTAAGAATATTTCTACATGTACGTCTGAGTCACGATCAAAATATTAAGACTTTTATTCGTAATTATTACGTCTTAGCTTAACACTTGAGATTTTCAGTTTGAGGAAATTCTGTAAGAATTCAACATTTTTCGTAAGGGCTTAAAATTATATTTATTTGCCGTTTTTTCACCGGGGAACCCTTCACTTAATATTAAGGCTGCCGCACAAATCAATTTTCAATCGAAAATTATAAAACACAAACAAATCTTTTTGGAAGGGACCATTCTTTATGCCTCTTAATGTATGTGATCTCAAACGCATGTGTTACAGCAGCAACAGCACGTTTCTCCACGACTTCGCTCAAATATTCGTTGTCCGCGCCGCCATTGCATAACACGATCGATCTAACCAAACTTCCATAAAAAAAGAGCGCACTCAACGGAAGCTACTCTAAATCATGGAAATAGTTGCGACAAAATCTATGGATTTCACGTATCAGCCCCGGCAAAATCTTAATGACGGAAATTTCATAGCCGGCAAAATTTCTCGTACAGGCGGTTAATTTTGCCGGTTGCCGGCTCTTATTGAAAACACTGGTTAATAGGTGTGTAGTGTAGGTGTGCGGAACGAAGGTCATTTTGCGCGCATACGCATGCACGTGCGTGCGCGTGAAATGAGTGAATTGACTGATATAATTAATATAGCTATAACTTTTACATTTTTTGATGAAAAGATTTGAAACTCATTATATAAGGATAGATTAGTAGTGTAGATAATGTGATACTGTCAAATTCGCACGAACTCACGCGCATGCTCGTGCGCCTTGCTCTGATTGGCTGAAACAAAAATCTCAATATCTCTTGTTTTTCGACGAAATGCTTTGAAATTTTTGACATTAACATGAATTAGGATATCCTACAACATAATATGGAAAAAATTTCATGAAATCACGCGCATGCACGTGCGCTGCAATCTGATTGGCTGAAACTTTAAATGGCTATATCTCCTTTGTTTTTTGACGAAATGCTTTGAAATTTAAAACATAGTCATGCATTAGGATATCCTGCAATATGATATACAAAAAAATGCAAGAAATCACGCGCATGCACGTGTGCTGCAATCTGATTGGGTGAAACTTTAAACGGCTATATCTCCTTTGTTTTTTGACGAAATGCTTAGAAATCTAAAACAAAGTCATGCATAAGGATATTCTACAATATGATTTAGAAAGAAATTCTTGAAATCACGTGGATGCACGTGTGTCGAATCTGATTGGCTGAAACTTGGAATGGTTATAACTCCCTTGGTTTTCAACCAAACAGGATGGGATTTAGAACATAGATAGATATCAGGGCCTCCTACAAGAAAGTATAGTCATCATGCACGTGCACGCATGTGCATGCATTTGGAACGAGTGAAATTAAAAATACACTTGAATGAGTGATTTTTTAATACTTTTGGACTGAATGCTTTAATATAAAGTATATCTAAATATATAGAAAGTGTAGACAAGATTATATGATCATCGCACACGTGTATGCACATGGGCACGCGTTCAATGTTAAAATTTGAATATAATTGGTATCCTTTTGGATAAACGTTCTCAAAGTCAAAAATGCACAGATGTTGTCTTATTTAATGAGGCTTACAAGGAATATGGCACCAAAAGGGAGTTGGGGGCGCTTGGGGAACATCTGTAACGGTTCCCGTTACAATTAGCACTAGTTACTTATAAATTAAATTATCATAGCCATTCAGGAATCGTTTATATCGTGTTTTGCAAATCCCATACTCGGTCATTCAAGTGATGTAGTTAAAATCGTCCACTAAATTTTCTCAACATTGCACCGAAGATTTAACGTGGGATGTAATTGGTCAACAGCGTTTTTCAAGAAAAGATTTGACTGATAGCTTTTCGCCTTCTAAGTTGCATGGTTTTTCAAAATGTCGTCTGTTCTCAGCTCGGTCCTTCCCTTGAACGAAAAAAATCAACAGTAATTAAATTAAATTTTTAGTACACGACTTAAAGTACATGGATTCGCACCATTGGATATCGAGTGAGTAAACCCAGCTTAAAGGATATATTAAGGTTTCAGTTTTTTTCAAAGAATATTTATAAGGGCCACGCTCGGCGGGCGCCCTATAGTAATCAGTCTGTCCGTCCGGCTATCCATCCGAGATCTCTTGTCCGGAGTATATTTTACCTCCCCTTGGCCCAATCTGGCTCGCACTTCACCAACAGAGTGCCTTTGGGTAACCGGTGTGCAGTGACCTTGAACCATGTTTCTAGGTCAATGATCAAAGTCATAGCAGAATTATTTTTAAAATCCTTGTCCGTAGCATATCTTCTCTCCCCTGGAACCAATCTGGCTCATTCTTCATCCACAGAGTACCTAAGGGTAACCGGTGTGCAGTGACCTTAAACCATGTTTCTAGGTCAAAAGTCAAGGTCAAAGCAGAAATATATGAAAAATCCTTGTCCAGAGCATATCTCTTCTCCCACTGACCCAATCTGACTCATACTTCACCCAAAGAGTGCCTTTGGTTATCCATGATCCATGTTTCTAGGTTAAAGGTCAAAGCATAATAATATGAAAAATCCTTGTCTGGAGCATATTTTCTCTCCTAGGATCTGTTCAATGTGGCTCATACTTCACTCACAGAGTGCCTTTGGGTAAAGGGTGTACAGTGTTTGTGAACCATTTTTCTAGGTCTAAGGTGAAGGAAATAGCAGAATTATATTAGTATTATTAGTATTAATATAAGAAAATGCTTGTCCGGGGCTTGTCTTCTCTCCCCTTTGTTTTTTTAATGTATTATTTTTCAGGGACTAGTTACTTTTTGTCCCCTTTAATCTTAAACACCTTCAAAATTAACCCTTTTTTCAGCTACATTACATTTTCATGTTCATTGCTAAAAGCAGGGCTTTTGAGATGGCCACCATCTCGATGATATCTAGTTGTAAAATGATTTTAGTTGTAATTTTATTCTCTGCGTGCTATTTTCAATGAAATACGAAACATTTCCGATATAAACCCTGTGTACATTTTGTTTACTTTCCCTATTTGCATATTTGTATACATTGTTATACGTAAATTCAAATATATATTCAAATATATACTCAACAAAAAAAGACACGCATATTGTTTTACTCGTCAAAGAAATTTTTAAAATGTACTTGGAACAACAATATTTTATATCATTGGATACCTGTGACCTATTTAAAGGACATCATGTGGTTTTAAAACCCAAGTGTTGAATTATCTCGCTTGATTAAAAGTTTTTTATGAATGTAGTATTTTTCCTGATTTCTTTAAAATCGGTTGTCTATTTTCGTTGATATTTTGGATTAAGAGGAACTATTAAAACTCCTATTTAACCCATTTTTAAGATTTGATTGCAGTGTTGAAGCTGCAATGCCACGCCAAAACAAAGATGAACACAATCAAGCTAACGATGATACTAAACGGAGCTACGCAACAAGAAGTTGCAACTTCATTAGAAATACATCAATGGGCTTTGTAACCTTTAAACTAACGTAGGAAGACCATTGGCCGTCCGCAGGTAACCACACCCAGGCAGGACCGTCAGACCCCCCCCCCCCTTCAGCACCTCGTGCGATTCAGAACTTGCTGTAAAACTGCTGCTACAATTGCTGGATGAAAAAATCAGCATAAAAGTGCATAAATTGTTCGCAAGAGACTAAGAGGAGATGGTATTCCTCCACGACATCCGTACATTGGAAACCCACTAGCGTTGAGACGTCGCACAGTACATATTGTTATGCCCCTTGAATTTGGGGGCGATAAAAATGACATGAACTTGACTTTTCATTTTGCAACGTAGGACATGTTTGATTTTTATCACAACACACTCTAAAATTGCTTAAATAGAATAAGGTTTAAACTGAAAACTTAGATTTTTATATTATTCTGAATATGCGTTTCTTTTTTTGTTGAGTATAGTACCCCGGTATGTTACCTGCGATTGTGGGTTTTTCAAACACACCAATCCATTTGAAACCAGATTATTGCGTTACAGATGCCCACAAGATCAATATCGGTGCTAATGTGGAATCTAATGGTCAGAACAAGAAAACAGTGGTTTGCCCTAATGAACCTTTTAAAGGAATGAATTATACAAGCGCAGGAAAAACAGGTACCAAGTTCTTCAAGGAATTATTTAAATGTTTTTAAATTTCTTTAAAAAAATTTGAAAGTATTTAAACATTTTTAACGTTTGTTTGACAGGAATTCAAGGACGCCAGTTTTTGGTCTGTTTTACTGGCAATCACAACGATGTAGACAACAGAACCAAGACAATATTCATTTTATCGGATGAAGATTTTGAGTTTAAATTAATTTCGAAGTTTTCTACACAGCTGTTTAATGAAGTTATGGCACCAAGGAGAAATGTGAAAGAAATTAACGTTTCAAATTCGATTGCACTTTTATACAACAAAATCGAAGAAAAAGCACTGTTGATCGAGACTTCCAGAGACGCATCCGTTATCATTATTGATAATGATATCCTTTCATCTGATAGCACTAGCATTTTACCAATGAAGACGATATCTAATTCATATGTTATTTCTTCACCCAAAATTTTCAACAAAACTTCACAAAGTTCACAGTTTGCAATAACCACACCAGAGAACGGTACCATAATCAAAATTAATTTTCGTTTTTATCCTGATTTGCCGAAAAAGATAGATGGGGTAACTTACCAAAATGGCAGTGAATTTATTCTCGTTTTAAATGAGCTTCAAACCTATCAAATATGGCACAGGGTTGACATGTCAGGAACATTAATTGTAGCAAGCTCGGCTATCGCCGTTTTTTCTGGAAGTCACTGCCATAAAGTACGTTTTGAAAACAGCACTGATTTTGGAGCTTGCAGTAAGCTTGATGAACAACTTCCACCAGTTGATAGACTGGATAAAATGTATATAGTCCCACCTAACTATAATAGGGAGGGGACATTCCTGAAAATTATATCTCCTTTCGAAACTCGTCTTACATACAAGATTGGAAATGAACAAAAAGAGAAAATACTTCATCCCAGTGGATATTTTGAAATAATATTTTCGGATCAAGACGTCGTTGTCATAGATTCAGAAAAACCGGTTTTGGTCACCAGTTTTGCCACTGGGTCTGACGACATGGGGACCCTTACATGATTACTGTACCAGGAATTAGACAGTATACAAATAAATATCTCGTGATGGTTCCTGAAAACTTCAAAGATAATTACGTCGCTATGATAGTTGAAGCAAAATCACTTGACAACTTGATGTTGAACGAAACGAAAATCATCCATTACTTGAATGACAGAAAATTCTATAAAACCGTAACATTTAGGGATTTGGACTTTGTCGTTGTTGTTTTACAAGTACAGGGAGGTCTGTTAAGAGTTGAATCGACAAAGAATGCGGCGTTCGGGTTAATCGTGTATGGTCATAGAAAAAACGATGGACACGGATTTGCAGGAAAATCAGTATTGCCTGACGTATGTGTTCCCTCTCATGAATAATTTCATTACTTTTTTTCCGAATATGGAAACATTGATCGACTGGACAGAGAATCATTGCGTACATTCCTATCTTACCATTAGAGTTTTTTTTTTTTTTTTTTTTTTTTAATTCAACAGAGTAGTGCAGTATGGTTTTTTATGCGCTCATTTACAGATAAAAAAAAATCATCATCAGATCAAACGAGACGCGATACCCCCTTATAACTAACTAAATATAGCAAAATAAAACTTAAGAGATCAATTATATAATCAATTATATAATATTTATCCATTTAGCAAAGCTTAATAACAAGGGACTTTTTAACGCGCAAGAAAAACGTCATGTTTTTGCGTACTACGTCATCAGTTTCAGAGAGTGGTGATATGCAATCGCAACTTCTCGGGCCTTTCCGACTAGTGGAAAAACGACCTCGAATGTATATGGTAGACGCCATGACAACCCTCCCTTTTCACGATCTTTGAAATAAATGCATGGGGACTTTTTATCTGTAGAATATGGAGTTTAACTTTATTCAATTTAATGATATTACCTAAAATATAGTATAGAAGGGACTTCTAACTCCGTATATCCTATATTGAATAAACAGGAAATGTATAAATTTTTAACATCTGGTGATCTTAATACATTCGAGGTTGTTTTTCCGACCTCTGACGGAAAGACCCGAGATGATGCGATTGTGGTGATATGGATTCAGAAAACCAAAGTGTGGTGATTCGGAAAGTGGGATCACGACATCACGTGATTGCGTAAAATCAACAGTAAAATTGGGTGATACACATTAGGTATATTACAAATGCCTAGATCACATTTTTACTATGTCGCATGCACAGGCCTTTAGATCGCTTAGAAAAAAAAATGAGGTGTTGAAAAAAAAAACTTTACACCGACTTTTTAGCTCTACTGGTCAGAGACCAGAAGAGCTTATGCGATAGTTATGCGTCCGTCGTCCGTCCGTCTGTCTGTCTGTCTGTCTGTCTATCCGTCTGTAAACAATTTTTCAAAATGTTACTCCTCCTACAGTTTTGGTCTGATTTCAGTATAACTTGGCACACAAGTAGACTACACTTAGATACATAATTCTGTGTATCTGTTTTTGATTTCGATGAACGGTGTTGCTGTTGTTACTAAAAATAGAAATTTTTGTGAAAATCATTCAAAATGCTACTCCTCCTACAGTTTTGGTCTGATTTCAATATGACTTGGCATACAAGTAGACTACACTAAGATACATAATTCTGTGTATCGGTTTATGATTTCCATGAACGGTGTTGCCGTTGTTACTAAAAATAGAATTTTTTGTGAAAATCATTCAAAATGTTACTCCTCCTACAGTTTTGGTCAGATTTCAATATAACTTGGCACACAAGTAGACTATACTAAGATACATAATTCCATATATCTGTTTTTGATTTCGATGAATGATGTTGCTGTTGTTACTAAAAATAGAATTTTTTGTGAAAATCGTTCAAAATGCTACTCCTCCTACAGTTTAAATCTGATTTCAATATAACTTGGCACACAAGTAGACTACACTAAGATACATAATTCTGTTTAGCGGTTTTTGATTTCCATGAACGGTGTTGCCGTTGTTACTAAAAATAGAAATTAAAAAAAATACTTTCAAAATGCTACTCCTCCTACAGTTTTGGTCAGATTTCAATATAACTTGGCAAACAAGTAGACTACACTTAGATAAATAATTCTGTGTATCGGTTTATGATTTCCATGAACGGTGTTGCCGTTGTTACTAAAAATAGAATTTTTTGTGAAAATCATTCAAAATGCTACTCCTCCTGCAGTTTTGGTCAGATTTCAATATAACTTGGCACACAAGTAGACTATACTAAGATACATAATTCCATGTATCGGTTTTTGATTTCGATGAATGTTGTTGCTGTTGTTACTAAAAATAGAATTTTTTGTGAAAATCATTCAAAATGCTACTCCTCCTACAGTTTAAATCTGATTTCAATATAACTTGGCACACAAGTAGACTACACTAAGATACATAATTCTGTTTAGCGGTTTTTGATTTCCATGAACGGTGTTGCCGTTGTTACTAAAAATAGAAATTAAAAAAAATACTTTCAAAATGCTACTCCTCCTACAGTTTTGGTCAGATTTCAATATAACTTGGCAAACAAGTAGACTACACTTAGATAAATAATTCTGTGTATCGGTTTATGATTTCCATGAACGGTGTTGCCGTTGTTACTAAAAATAGAATTTTTTGTGAAAATCATTCAAAATGCTACTCCTCCTGCAGTTTTGGTCAGATTTCAATATAACTTGGCACACAAGTAGACTATACTAAGATACATAATTCCATGTATCGGTTTTTGATTTCGATGAATGTTGTTGCTGTTGTTACTAAAAATAGAATTTTTTGTGAAAATCATTCAAAATGCTACTCCTCCTACAGTTTAAATCTGATTTCAATATAACTTGGCACACAAGTAGACTACACTAAGATACATAATTCTGGTTAGCGGTTTTTGATTTCCATGAACAGTGTTGCCGTTGTTACTAAAAATAGAAATTTAAAAAAATACTTTCAAAATGCTACTCCTCCTACAGTTTTGGACTGATTTTATTATAACTTGGCACACAAGTAGACTTCACTAAGATACATAATTCTGTATATTGGTTTTTGATTTCAAAGAACATTGTTGCCGTTGTTACTAAAAATAGAAAATTCTGTGAAAAACATTCAAAATGCTACTCCTTCTACAGTTTTGGTCTGATTTCAATATAACTTGGCACACAAGTAGACTACACTAAGATACGTAATTCTGTATATAGGTTTTTGTTTCAATGAACGGTGTTGCTGTTGTTACTTAAAAAAGAAATTTCTTTGAAATAATTTGAAATGCTACTCCTCCTACAGTTTTGGTCTGATTTCAATATAACTTGGCACACAAGTAGACTACACTAATATACATAATTCTGTGTATCGGTTTTTGTCATTATTCCATTCATTGCTTTTGTAAAGTTTTATATCCCAACTGCTACTTTTCTCTTTCTTTATTATAACTACAAACCAGTAGAGCTTCAGTCTCGACAGAGACTTCTGGTTTTTAAAGCAATCCAAAGAACTGTGGTCGCATGCATAAAACTTGAATCGTTACTATGTCGGAGAAAATTTTACTGTGTACGGAAAACAGCTCATGGAAAACCCTGGTCACTATTATACCACCGGTATTAAAGTATATATGTTATTGTAGTCACTAATTCAGGGGTCGTTGTGACAGGGGCTTTTATCATGGTGTACTATCTTATACCCCGTTATTGATAGAACCGGTCATACCCGCAGTGAGGCGTACGTATTGATTAGATCGACGAATCTTTAGGGTGTTTCAGGTATATTTGCATCAGGACATAATAGCGATATTAAATACTTAGCATGACTTTTCAAAGTATACATTTAAATTTTTAAAAATTGCAGAACTTCGTTTATTTCTCAAACTTTTGCTATGGACTAGTAAAGTGGACAAACTTGGAATTCGCAGGGAGAAAAATGGGAAAAAATACCGGTAGTGTTTTGGGGGACGACATTTAAATTCTGAGGGTAGAGTTGTTGGCAGATTGGCTATATCCTGTTATCTGCAACGCGTTGCTTATAAGTTTTGGGGTACTTCAACTGTATTTGAAAAGATGAAGTCCAACATTATCAGAAAAAGGCAAATTATCGATCTTTACGCTTTTACAGAATAAGCCGCATGATTTTAAACTATCCTAATAACAAACACACTCACTCACAAAAACAAAGCAAAAGAAAAAATGTAGTTAGCCAATAAAAAGTACTTAAATTACATTTACAATTGGTAATTTTATCTCGGACAAAGACATTGGAAATGTAAATATTATTTTGTAAACATTCATAGAAAATTTTCTCATCACTTTCATCTATTTGTTAAAAAAAAAAATATATGACTGTATTTGTTGCGATAGGTATCACATTTTATTCCAATAAATATTCTTATATTATCCTTTTTAGAGGTTAAACCAAATTTCTTGGAAGAAGAAACATATATTTTTTTTCATATATATTCAGTTGAAATACTGAACAGATGAATTGCATTTTTTTTTCAATATTCGACTATCAAAACCATCTTCCAGGAAAATATTTCGTTTAAAACAACATAACAATGAAATCCGTGGCCTTATACTCCTGTCGTTTACTAATTATTGAATTAGAAATTCAAATAATGAGTACACGACAATTATAATTGTCGTGTACTCATTATTTGAATTTCTAATTCAATAATTAGTAAACGACACTCCTGTTATTTGCAACGCTCTATGGAGAAATCGGTCATTTTACTATGGAGCGTTGCGTGCAACGCATGCAAAATAAAATAGCGCTTTATTCCGTCAAATGTATTCATTTTTGCTTGATCCCCCCCAAAATAACCAAGCCCCATTTTTTCTGATATTAACCCCCCAAGAAAACCTTCTTCCCGGAGACACTTCCACTTTATGTACACTTATATATTTCAATAGCAGGAAAATAAAATTCGTCGCCCTATATATACTCCTGTTATTTGCAAAGTTCTATGGAGAAATCGGTCATTTTACTATGGAGCGATGCGTGCAACGCATGCAAAATAAAATAGCGCTTTATTCCGTCAAATATTTCTATCTTGATTCCCCCCAAAAAAGCCAAGCCCCATTTTTTCTGATATTAACCCCCCAAGAAAACCCTCTTCCCGGGGAAACTTCCCCTTTTATGTACACTAATATAGTTTCAATATCAGGAAAATAAAATTCCTCGGCCTATATATACTCCTGTTATTTGCAACGCTCTATGGAGAAATCGGTCATTTTACTATGGAGCGTTGCGTGCAACGCATGCAAAATAAAATAGCGCTTTATTCCGTCAAATGTATTCATTTTAGCTTGATACCCCCAAAATAACCAAGACACATTTTTTTCTGATATTAACCCCCCAAGAAAACCCTCTTCCCGGGGAAACTTCCCCTTTTATGTACACTGATTAGTTTCAATAGCAGGAAAATAAAATTCGTCGCCCTATATATATTCCTGTTATTTGCAACGCTCTATGGAGAAATCGGTCATTTTACTATTGTCGTTTACTAATTATTGAATTAGAAATTCAAATAATGAATACACGACAATTTGTCGTGTACTCATTATTTGAATTTCTAATTCAATTATTAGTAAACGACACTATGGAGCGATGCGTGCAACGCATGCAAAATAAAATAGCGCTTTATTCCGTCAAATGTCTATATTTTCATCTTGATTCACCCCAAAAAAGCCAAGCCCCATTTTTTCTGATATTAACCCCCAAGAAAACCCTCTTCCCGGGGACACTTCCACTTTTATGAACAATAATATAACTTCAATATCAGGAAAATAAAATTCGTCGCCCTATATACTCCTGTTATTTGCAACGCTCTATGGAGAAATCGGTCATTTTACTATGGAGTGTTGCGTGCAACGTTTTCCAGAATCAGAGAATTAATAGGATAAATTTGCTTCATACTTGTAATTTTAATTATTCTTAGACGCCTTAAAAATATTTCCTTATAATTTTCTCAAATATACCTGAATGAATTTAATTTGATAAGGATCGGGTATATTATTTCAATTATTTTCTGTGGTAAAAACTTAAATGCAACGCGTTGCAAATAACAGGATATAGCCGGCAGATTTATAGAAATTAATAAATTGCCCCGGAAAATATATATAAAATTTGTGGACTAGCGAGATTTTTTTTTCAGAGAGGGGGGTGCTTGGCAAACTTTTACAGTGAAGAAGAAAATAATTTGTCCTTGATCTAATCAGAAATTTCCCAGGCCCTCCTAACCTTAATTGGATCTTAAAATTTTAAAATGCTTTTCCTGTCTAATGCATGTGCAGCAATTGTTGATGTAAATTTAGGTGAATACGTGAGGTATTTTAGTGAAATATAATAAAAAGCATGAATAATGTACTTATTTGGAATTTGTACCATGACAATGGACTTTGACTAACCTATTAAAGACTAAGTACTCAAATCTGATCATGCACATCTACTTGTAAAATTTGTTTTTATGTACATCTATTTTTTTTTAAATGTAGATAGCGATCCCAAACACTTATATTCTACTTCAAATTTGCTTTATTTTTGTTCATCTTTTTATTTGTTTGGTTCGAGTTCTTAATCTCTTTTGAGTAAGTAGTACTTCAGAGGAAGCTTCCTAACTGTTACTAGAAGATAAAAAGCCGACATCAAATCAAAAAAAGAAAAATAAAAAATAAACAATGAAACGGCGATATATTCACATTTTATACAAAATGAAATCTGTTGTTACTCTATATAAAAAAAAATGGCTCTGAATTTTGACTTTCCTACTTTTCCTGATTTATCTTCCTGGTTTAATTATTTGTATATGTATATTTTATAACTGAGGAACATTTTTAATCCATTTTCAAATCCAATCGCTCTTTTGAGGAATTCATTTATGGGATTGCTGAAGTAAATGTAAGAGAAAATATTTAATTTTAAAAATTGATGAGACTTTTTTTTCAAACTTATGTAATTACCGAGTTTCATGATATTTTCATTTCGTTATAATCTATTTCAGTTCACTTTATGCCTTCTGTAAAATTGATTTTTTTTTTGTTTTGTAAAACCGTTTCTCTTTAGTTAAGAAATGAGAGTTCTTCATCTTTTTGGTGTAAGATTACTTGAATATTGCTTAAGATCAATCTCGGGGACTTTTCACTTATATGGAGACGCCACCAATTGCCAATGGAGAGCTGTAAATGTTGTCCTATACTCGGCACTTAGGGCCATTGAGCAGCGAGATTTTTTTCGTGCCAACACCTACTGCAACACCCCGCCTCGACATATACGGTCTCATTCGAAGAACCGGTCTTCACGTCACACGATGATATTCGAACCTGCTGTGTAAGGATCAATTCCATTCTTCGTTGCCATTGAGCATACATGAACGCTCTAGCCACCACACCACGAGGGCGACTTTTGAGAAATGAACACCAAAAAAATTGTCTTCTTTCCTTGTGCTCAAAAGAATACAGAAATTTCGTTCAGTAATTATACCCCAAGCAACAAGTTGCGTGAGGTATAATGTTTCTGACCCGTCCGTCAGAGTGTCATTCAGTCAGACAGTCCTGTTTTTTTTTGTGTGTGTTTTTTTGTCAGCGCAACTCATCATAAACCGTTACAGAGAATTTCGTCAAACTTTGCAGATTTTTAGGACACAATGTGCAGATGTGCATATCACCAGGAAATACCTATTCCTTTACTTTATCCGGTCATTTCCACACTTTTCAAATTAGATTTTTTGTCATACCTTGAATATAGAGATGAACATTTTGTCAGCACAACTCCTTTTAAACCGCTGCACAGAATTTCGTCAAACTTTGGAGATATTTAGGACGCAGTGTGTAGATGTGCATATTACCAGGAAATTCCGATTCCTTTATTTTTCTGGGAATTTCGGCACTTTTTAACTTAGGTTTCTGTCCATACCTTGAATATAGAGATGAACATTTTGTCAGCGCAACTCCTCATAAAACGCTGCACAGAGTTAGTCAAACTTTGTAGGTATTTAGGACAGTGTGTAGATGTGCATATTACCAGGATATTCTGATTCCTTTTTTTCTGGGATTTCAGAACTTTGAGATTGGGGGAGTGTGGGGTATATGAGCTTGCTCAATTTTTCTTTTAATTAAAAGAGTTTCAATTTGCTCTTCATTAACAAAAACTGCCCTCAAACTCGTGTTTAAACAAGATGTGTTTGTGAAACACTATGCGCGCGACGGCAACAAAATTCCAAAAAAAAAAATATTAATTTTGCATATAGGTCACATTCAAGGTAACAAGGTCATTGACCTTGATGTCCTTTGAAGTAACTAAATTAGTGGAGTATGCATAGCAAATATGAAGACTCTTTAGTCCCAGAAGTCAAAAATTGTGGCGAAAGTTTAAAAAAAAAATTTTTAGCATAGACAGTAGGTCACAGGCAAAGTAACAAGGCCATTGGCCTTGAAACATTTGAAAGAGTTTAATTAGTGAATTAAGCATACTAAATATAAAGGTTCTATCTCTCATGGTTTAAAAGTTATGGCGCAGATTCAAGTTGACAACAGACATATAAACAGACAGGACAAAAACAATATATGTCTTGGAACTATCAGGACAAAAACAATATAATCGATCAGGGCGCATAAAAATGAAGATAACTGAAGTAAAGATGTTCTGGATTTAAAAACCGGTAATTAGTTTTTAAGAGATATTTTATGCACCCCCTTGCTGTAACATTACATAGATAGATAGCATTTTCAGTCCACAGAATATGAGAACTGGTTTGTTTATAGTGCAGGTCAAGTTAGATATTTTTTCTTTTTCTCTTCCCAGATGAAATAAAAACAAGAACATATTATCTTAAATTTATAAAGAAAAATTTTTTACTTATATATTTCCTATTTTTGTGTGTAAAAATAAAATAATTGAACATGATTTTCAACTTTATTCTTTGCAAATATGTTATCCGACTTGATTTTAACCCTATATAATATTTTTCTCATCCTACTTATACAGCACAATATTACAGAAAAAATTGTACAATATAAATACAATGTATAGAAATTTACGAAGCCCAAAATAAATTATATATTTATGTACTAATGTAAGTTAAAATTATGTTTAGGTTAGGGAAAATCGCGGAAAAACAACTATTGTAAGATGGCAGAAAACAAGCTTGAGCAGGTACATGTATATCAATCATCATAACCATTTTCCTTAACATTACATGGTCATTGAAAATATTTTAAAAACGTTTTCATATTCTATATTCTTTATTTTGTTACTTAATTATTACGTTGCCAAAAAACAAGATTTAACTACCATTTTCTTTCTTACTTTGGGCTCAAATATAATTTTTACAAAACAGATCTCGGATCACGTATAACGGATAAAAATGTGTACCTTAATTGCAATTGTAAAAGTATTGATGATACCAAGGACTTTTTTTAAAGGCTTCTTTCATTTTATTTATTCCTTGCAGCGGTTTGAGAACGATTATTTCACGATGGGCGATGTCAACCCGTATGAAGTTCTGGTAAATAACTACTAGACAAAACATGATGTTTTTTTCTTTTATTTTTTGAAAAAAAAAGTTTTGTTTGCAAAGATCTAATTTAAAATATATTAACGTGTTACATTCCCTTAGATCCTAAATTGTTGATTCAAAAATTATATTTGACGGGGAATACTAATACGGAAACCTGAAATCTACTATTATTTTCATTGATTTTTTATTGTTTGCCCCCCAAAAATATTACTTAAGGTGCTTTGACAAAGAATTGAAGTTAATGATGTTTTTTTTTTTTATTTTCTGTTTAATATCCTGTTGCTATAGCATTTCATATCATTAACAACTCATTTTATTGATAAATTTTTGTAACTATGAATATTGGAAAGGGTTTGATTGAAACCTCCTTGCACTTTCAGAAGTTTTTTTTCTGAATACTTATTAAGAAAAATTGAAATTCTAAAGCGTTTCATAAAAGTTTCAATTCTGTAAATTCATGAATTTTTTAATTCGGTAAATTCAAAGTAGAATGTGAGAAATCAAATCCAATTCATCAGCATTAATGCTGCTTCCCGACTTACACAACTTTTTATTTAAAGACCACTAATATGAATTCCATTGGAGATTTTGAAGAGCATACATGCAGAAAACCAAAACGGACGAATACTTCGAAGATTTGTGTTAAATCACTTGTCATCTTCGTCGTCCTTGTTTTAGTCATCGGCTGTACAACGATGACTGTTTTATATCTTCAGGAAAGAAATAAAAGTCGAGATGAAAATGACGGTAAGTATCTTTATCTGAATTCCTTATTTGATGCACTAAATTCTTATACTTTATTGACGTTTATTGTATTTTAACATATATTACATCGTAACATGGTGTCTTACGTATTCCCAAATCAATTGTTGCCCTCTACACAAAGCCTTGCCCGAACGAATGCTGGACTCTGGTGGGGTTTTTATACACACAAATCCTTTTAAAATTATATCATTACATTACAGACGCCCACAAGATCGGTCGTAATGCAAATACTCATGGTCAGGACCAGAAAACTGTGGTTTGCCCTAATGAACCCTTTAAAGGAATGAATTATACTACAGCAGGAAAAACAGGTACCGGGTACTTCAACGAATATAATCGTTTAAATTTATTTTAATTTCTTCAAAAGCCTCTTATGCCCAGGGGTAGAAAGATCCTGGGAGTTCTGGGGGTATATTGTTTTTGTCCTATCTGTCTGTTTTCTACTTTAACCTGGCCCATAACTGCGCTGTCAAGGGTAAGTGTATACCACTTCAGTCTACATCCTACTCCACTGGTGGCATACTGTTTCACAAACACATCTTGTTAAAAGTATGTTAACGTGTTTAACATTTTTATAATTTGCTTTACAGGTATTCAGGGACGGAAGTTTTTGGTCTGTTTTACTAAAAATCACCCCAATGCTATAAATCAAACCAAGACCATATATATTTTATCGGATGAAGATTTTGAGTTTAAATTGATTTCGAAGTTTTCTACACAGCTATTAAACGAAGTTATTACATCAACGATAAATCTGAAAGAAATTAACGTTACAAGTTCGATTGCACTCTCATATTTCGAAATCGAAAAAAAAGCATTGTTGATTGAGGCTTCTAGAGACGTGTCCGTTATGATTATTGACAATTATAGACATTCCTCTGATAGCACTAGCATTTTACCAATGAAGACGATATCTAATTCATATGTTATTTCTTCACCCACAATTTTCAACAAAACTTTTCAACAAATTTCACAGTTTGCAATTACCACACCAGAAAACGGTACCATAATCAAATTTTTTTTCGTTTTTATCCCGATTTGCCGAAAGAGATAGATGGGGTAACTTACCGAAATGGCAGTGAATTTATTCTTGTTTTAAATGAACTTCAAACCTATCAAATATGGCACCATGTTGACATGTCAGGAACACTCATTAAAGCAAGCTCGGCTGTCGCAGTTTTTTCTGGAAATCAGTGTTTTATATTAGGTTTAGAAAACAGAACTGATTTTGGATATTGCAGTAAGCTTGATGAACAACTCCCACCAATCGATAGACTGGATAAAATGTATATAGTTCCATCTAACTTTAACAGAATGGGAACAATCCTGAAAATTGTGTCGCCTTTCCAAACCAGTCTAAAATATAAAGTTGGAAACGAACAAAAGAACAAAACACTTAAGCCGACTGAGCATTTTGAAATAACATTCTCGGATAAAGACGTCGTTGTCATAGATTCAGAAAAGCCGGTTTTGGTAACCAGTTTTGCCACTGGGTCTAGCGACACGGGGGACCCTTACATAATTACTGTGCCAGGAATAAGACAGTATACAGATAAATATCTCGTGATGGTTCCCGGAGACTTCAGAGAAAGTTACGTGGCTATAATAGTTGAGGAAAAATCACTTTACAACATGATCTTAAACGAAACGAGCATCATTCATCACTTGAATGACAGAAAATTCTATACACCAGTAACATTCTGGGAAATGGATTTTGTCGTGATTGTTTTACCAGTAAAGGGTGGTCTGTTAAGAGTTGAATCGACAAAGAATGCGGCGTTCGGTTTAGTAGTGTATGGTCATAGAAAAAACGATGGACACGGGTTTGCAGGAAAAGCAGTTTTGCCTGACGTGTGTTCCCTCCCATGAATAATTCCATTTTTTTCCCGTTATTATTTTTCATAAATTGACTCTACGGAATATCAATGCGTACAGTAGTCATATTTGAAGTTTTCTTTTTAATTCATTTAACATCGGGAGCTAGTGACATACTTTTTGCTCAAGTGAACTTTTCTGATCAAAATTTGTCTGTCGGCGTCGTCGTAAACTTTTCATATTTTATCTTCTCAAGAACGACTGGGCAAATTTCAACCAAACCTGCAACATTATATACAGGCATAGGGTGGGGCAACAATGGTGGATCAAAGTTGCACATAGTAATACATAGGAAAATCTTTTAAAATGTTGAAACTCATGTGGAAGCATTCTTATGTAGTGTAGATTTAAATTTGTTCAAATCGTGACCCCCGGACATAGGACGGTGCCACAATGGGGGATCAAAGTTTAACATAGGAATACGTAGGAAAAATCTTCTCATCAAGAGCCACTGGGCCAGGAAATATGAAACTCAAATGTAAACTTCCTTTGGCAGTGAAGATTCAACTTTGTTCAAATCATGACCGCCGGGGGTAGGGTGGAGCCAGAATGGGGTATCAAAGTTTAACATAGAAAAACATAAGAGATTCTTTAAAAATTTTCTTCTCAAGAACAGCAAAGCCATGATTGGTCATAGTTATATGGAAGTATCCTCTGGTAGTGTAGATTTAAGTTTGTTTAAATCATGACCCCAAAGGGTAAGGTGCGCCCACAATGAGGAAACAAAGTTTAACATATGAATACATCATTATTTGGAAATCATGACCAACCAGGAGAACACAGGATCCATCAAATTGGTTCATATTTAAATGAAGGTTTATCAAGAAAAAAAATTCATTTTATAAACAGCAAAGTCATTATGTATCAGATTAATTTAACAGCAAACGTAGGTAGTATAGATTTTAGTTTGTTCAAACACCCCACCCCACTCCCTGATCACATTTTTCATTACTGAATTGATTTTTACTCATACCTAGCTAGTTGCTCCGGTGAGTGATGTGGCCCCTGTGCCTCTTGTTTAGGGATGCGTTCATTTTAATCAAAATATACCATGTGTATATATGTACATAGTTAAAATATGTCCAGTAATATATCATGTCTGTTAACTGTTAAGATATGTCATTTTACTCCAGAATTGAAAAATATATGTTGTTATCAAAATTCTTACAAAGGCATGGGAAATTGAAATAAAATTTTGGTTCTTGAAATTTCAGTAAAGAATTTCAAGGTCATATTTAAACCAATTGCCGGGCGACCAAATTTTAGCGGCAGTAGTATCCGATTGACGCGGAGCAGTCACATTTATTCCAAGAACACCGATAGATTAAACAATTAAGCGGCCCATGGGCCTTATAGGTCACCTGAGTATAATGTAACAACATTCCACCAATTGAATTGGATTAGTGTTTTAAACCAGAGGCCATGAAATTCACAATTTTGAAAGAGGCACCATTGCTTATCATAACTATACACTCAGCATGACTTATTGCTTACTTTGCTTACTTATACCTTACTTGCTTACTTATACCCAGGGGTAGATAAGAGTAACAGTGAGAAAATACATTCGCAAGTGAGAGAATGATACGCATGGAGGTTTCTATACACAATATGTAATTAAAACCCATACTTTTTTATACATACCGCAAAGAAAATCTTAAGACTTGTTTTAAAGTATGTATATGAAAATCAATTTGAATTTTCTCCGTACATAAAGTATACAATTTATGCTTTTTTATCTCAATATTGAAATGTTTCCTTGTTGTGAGAAGGGGAATTTGAATTTTCTATTCCTTGAGAATGACACTTATATATCAATAAAGCAATCATGTATAATTCTGCTATACTTGAAAAAAAAGATTTTTAAAAATTTCTCCAATATATTACTTGATCATCCATTCTGACTCATTTACAACACCCCTACCTCCCTCTGGGACATTATTGGAATAAATTAAAATCTGCAATACTTAAAATGCTAACAAGTAAATTTGACTAAACAAAACTGTTCTATTCTGTGGAGAAGATTTTTTCCTATATATGTACATTGTCAGGGGTTCAAAAATCCTCAAGCCCGACGTCCCGGACTAACAACTTCCGGATCCGGACTCGGCATTTAGAATTCGCCAAAGTCCTGGGACTTGGCTATGTTTCTTGTTTATCTTTTTTTATAAGTTAAAAAAATGATCGTAAAGCTAAAAATAAAGCAAATTCTCAAATGTATTAAGTAAAAATGTGGGTTTGTGGGCGTTAACATACCCATAAAACATTACGAACGTTTCGAAAATACAATCCGTCTTTTTATTTTCTGTTGCGGTTAGACTCTTGCTTTTACGCAATTCCGCATGTTTCCTCCTATATGACAAATGGCAATGAGTTTGTTAAATTTCGGTTTTAGCTGTGACTTACAGCACATTTTAATTTCTATTTATTGTAAAAGATGGTTTATTCAGTAGTGAGTATTTGTAAAAGTTATTGTAATGTACCAGTAATCTATCAGTCTGGTATTGTGTTGAAATACTCGTGTATGACTATATGACAGTTTATGGAGGAAAAATAAAACATATATTAATACATATAGTCTTTATTCATTCAATGCAACTAATGAAAATCAATTATAAGTTTCATAAATTTAATGATGTATAGGTAAATATGGACTCTGAAATTTCTTCCTCGGACTTGCCTAAAATTTACTCTTCAAGTCCTGGACTTGACCATGACAAAAAAAATTTTGAACCCCTGATTGTTATGCAAAACTTTCATTCTTCATTTATATCTGAGGATGCTTCGATATACATGGAAATATCACCAAGCATTCCATGACTTTGCTGTTCTTGAGCAAGCCATTCTGGCCCCGCCCTACGCCCGAGGGTCATGATTTAAACAAAATTGAATCTACACTACCTAAGGATCCTTCCACATGAGTTTCATCTTTCTTAGCCCAATGGTTCTGGAGAAGATTTTTTTCTATATATTCCTATGTAAATCTTTAATCAGCCAATTGTGGCCCCGCCCTAGCCCCGATTGTCATGATTTGAAGGAACTTGAATCTACACTACCTATGTGTATGTTTCCAAGTGATATTCATCTTTCCTGGCCAAATACTTCTGGAGAAGATTTTTGTAAGATTTTTCCTATAAATTCCTATGTTAAACTTTGATAAGACTTTGTGGCCCCGCCCTACTCCCGGGGGTTATGATTTGAACAAATTTGAATCTACACTACCTGCGGTTGCTTCCACGTGAGTTTCATTTTTTCTGGCTCAATGGTTCTGGAGAAGATATTTTTAAAAGATACCATTAATTTTTCAATTAATAATTATTTCCCTTTGGAAGAGAGTTTGGTCCTTCACTTGAACATACATGATTCCCGTTTACCCAAGAATACCTTGTGTCAAGTTTGGTTGAAATTGGCTCTTGAGAAGAAGATGAAAATGTGAAAAGTAAACGACGACAACAACGACAACGGCAGACAACGGACAAAGAAAGTGGGCGCTTTAGATGGCGATTCGGCAGGAAACATTGATACGAAACAAACCAGATTTAAATGTCCAAACACCATGTTGTTTACATATCTTATACAATGAACCTACTTAGATACTTCCTCGAGATGGATATCTGTCTTATGTTTGTTTATTTGTAAATATTTGTCTTTTAATTAATAGGTGTCATGAAAGATGAATTATCTATGCTGGATATATTTAATTGAAAATAATAGAAGTAAAACACTAAATCATTTTTGTGCTGAGTTTTCAAATGCATTGAAAATATTAATTGTAACAGAATGATCGAAGTTGCTATTTTTTTTAAATACACATTGTATTCAATCTATCTTTTAATCAGGTGTAACTTAAGTTTGTAGTTAAAAGTTCATGTATGTTTATTCCTATTTTGGAACGTCAGCACTGTAAATGACAAAATATGAACACATTGAAATATAAAACTATGTAAAATAATTTATAAAACAGAATTTGCAACTTTATTCAAGGAGTGATTTTTTTTACTTCAAAATCAAAATTTTCAAGCAAAAAGAAAAAAACATTTAAAAAACACTGTATTCGAACCTAAAAGGTGCGTCGGCGGGGCTCGTATCCAGCGTAAACAAATGTAGCCACCGGGACATTATACATAGTTTGTATTTATATCATATAAATCCAAAGCCCTATACAACTGGAGTTTGTCAGTTTTTTGCCAGAAAATAAAAATAAAAAGTTCAGATTTTAGTATTTCTGGGTCGTCTCTCCATTTAAAAAAAAACGGAATAAATTTTACAGTTAAAAATACATTGATAACGCACTAAAAATCCTGGAGAGAATACCGAGAAACAACAAAATTAATGAAAAACGGCTATTAAAGAGTCGATATATATTCAGGTGCATATTCAAATAAAATCAAACATATTTAACTGAATATTTGCCCAATTTACATTCACCTAAAACATAGTCAAGGGCTAGGTTTTGAAGAAAAAAATTATAAATCAATATTTTTTTATTCATTTTATGGGCCACTATTCCTGTCGAATCGCCATCTAAAGCGCCCACTTTCTTTTCCTCAGAAAAGCTCAGTTTATCCTTCGACATAGGTGAGCTAAAACGATTTCATCATCAATGGTTGATTAATACCACGATTTCGTCATAAACGGTTGATTCATACCAAAGAGCAGATTTCAAAGCATTAATGTATTTTCAGAATATGTAAACCCCCCCCCCCCCTCCTAGTACTCTGACCCAGAGGGCCTGAAATTTACCATTTAGGAAGAGGCAGCTACTTTATAAGAAATATATATACTTAGATCATTTTTGTAATACCCAAGGACAAAGGAAACGATTTCAAAGATTTTGAAAGAACTCATGCATTTTCACTACTGTAAAATCACATATTTTCGTGGGGTCAAATTTTCGTGGTTTGAGGAAAATCTCTTAGTTCGTGGATCAAAAAATTAATGAGTACTTATGTATGTAACATTTTACATTTCGTAGAGGACATGAATTTGTGGGTCTCGTCATACCTCGAAAATTAAACCTGTGATTTCACAGGTATATAATCAATAGAGTCCCGCCCTGTCTTTTGAACCCCTGACCCTGGGGCCCTGAAATTTAAAATTTTGGAAGAGACATTCAGTAGCAGAGAAGATTTTGAAAGAATTAATGCATTTTAACTCTATAATAATCAATAAAGCAATTCCCTAACATCAGAACCCTGATCCTGGGGCCATGAAATTCAAAAGAGGTAGCCTTATTCAACATAACTTTGAACGTGGCTAGTTCATTCAATACCCAGGGGCAGAGGAGATTTTAAAAGAAATAACTTATAATTACTATATAATGATCTAGATGAATACCCGTGCAAGCGCGGGAAATTGAATTTATATATAGGTACTTTTTACAACAGAAAATATATTGTGTTTGTAAATTGAAGCTTTTACTGACAGACAATAGGCTTACAGAAGGAAGAAATACCTTGTTTAGAATCACACATGAAGTAGATATACATCACCCCCCCCCCCCCCCCCCCCCGGATAAAAGCAGCGAATATACACAATTTACAAATAAATTGATTTGGGGGGGGAGAGGGATAAAATTCACGAGTACTTGGGTCTTGGTTTATAATTATATATGTACCTTTATACTGCCTTTTGTTAATACCAAAGGCCGAAGGTATTTCTGCCAACTTGGCAAAACAGACACAACTTGGTAATTCGATAAGCTTATTAATACAAATGCCACTTCGTTTCTAGCCACTTGTCTATATCCGTCAACTGGGCAACCAATGGTTTTGCCAAGTGACAAATTGAAGAATTTACACTTGTTTATATTTAATCAGAAACTTACATTCCTCTTTTTCAGAATATACCTTATTATACCCCCGCTTGAAAAGCGGGAGGGTATATATATATATAGTAATCGGTATACCCGTCCGTCTGTTACGCTTTGGAGCAACCATCTCTTATCCGCAACTCCTCTCCTACCACTGAATGAAAATTGATGAAACGTCCACAGAATCTTTATTACATATTTCTATTGTGCACCTCCTATTTTCGTCCCCCGCTTGAAAAGTGGGGGATATTAATTTGGGTCTGTTCGTCCGTCCGTCATTCTGTCTGTCTGTAACGCTTTCGTTACCACACGATATCTTGAGAACCCTTTGAGCTTTCACAATGAAAGTTTGCATATCAACTTCCTATGGACTAAAAAAGAACCTATTGATTTTGAGGTCAAAAGGTCAAAGTTCAAGGTCGTAAATATATACATTTTGTCTGTGTAGCATTATCTTTTCCGGGCGATATTTCAAGAGGATGTGAGCTTTTGCAAAATAATTTTATACCAAAACTCCCTAGGACCTCTCTCACCCCTCTCAAAGTGTCTCGCCCCGTTTGTTTTATTAGTATTTATTGTATTACATGTCGCTATTTTTAGCACAGGGGCATGAGGAGAGTTATTACGTATAAAACAGGTTCTCGGCGGACTTTGTATTCTTATTACATTAGAAATTTAATAAAGGTTAAATTAGACACTATGCATTGTGTAAAATTTTGACAATATCGAACGTGAATATATAAATACATGTATGTGACTTCATCTTCATACCCCCCGCTTGAAAAGTGGGAGGGTATATAGTAATCGGTATTTCCGTCCGTCCGTCCGTCTGTTACGCTTTGGGGTACCCATCTCTTATCCGCAACTCCTCTCATACCACTGAAGAAAATTTAATGAAACTTTCACAGATTCTTACTTACATATTGCCATTGTGCACCTCCTATTTTACTTTTTGATCTGAAATATATTTTTGATTTTCCAGAGCAAAACATGGACACTGCCATTATATTCATATGGGAGGCGGGGGGTATCATTTAGTGAGCTCATTGCTCACAGTATCTCTAGTTGCTTATAATTTTCGCCAGTGTAAAGTAGTTCTGTGGTCTTGTGGTATGTCTCTCGCTTCACATGTGAGAGGTCCCGGGTTCGAATCCCGGATGATCCACTTTCTTTTTTTTCGAAATACTTTTTTTTTACTAAATGATAGTATTCAGTATGTGAAATGAAAATTTATGAGGTCTGGCTTGTACATACTCATAAAATCATCATTACAGTGTGATAAATATTCCATATAAAATGAATCTTCTATACAATTAATGAAGAATAAGCAATTAAATTTTCATATGCATATTGACATACATGTATTTTATTTGCTTCAGTATACATGTATGCATTTAATAATTCTACAAATTCAGTCAGGTGGATCCGACTTTTTCCCCTAAGCGGGGGACAGGAATTCTCTGAAGTAGCTTGTACTTTTTGATCCGACACATACTTTGGATGTCCCACAGCAAAACATGGACACTTCCATTATATTCATTAGGGAGACGGGGGTATCAATTATCGAACTCATTGCTCACAGTATCTCTAGTTTTGTAAATTGGACAGTTACGTAAGGCATTCATCAATGAGCCATTTGTCTACTTGTACAATCCTTGTATCAAAAAGTATTTGTGGCTTTACCGTCAACAATGTCATGAATGTGTTTCTGATAAATTTCGAGCATACTTTGCTGTCTTAACCAAACTATTGTTTTTATTGTATTTTTATTTATATAACATCATTTGTCGTAAAACTATTTAATCAAATAACTCGTTAATAACATTATTTACAATTATTTCTTGATTAAAACAATGTAGCGAAAAGAAGATAAGTCTAAACCGTTTTATGATTTTCTAGAAACTTCCGTCAATATTGAGATCGGTGAAATTTGACGAAAATAATTTGCACTTTTCGCTTTTTAATTGGTTTATCACAACTTATTTCTTTTATATCATTTGAATTGAGTTTTGATTGAATAATTCAGTGATGACATTTTATGAAATAAGTAATTGATTGTTTGTTGTCAGTTTTATTAAAATTTGTCAGTAGTTTAGATCCGCTAACCGGAAACGCCACCATACTCACGTGGATGCTATTTCTTGGCTGTTTTTAGAAAAATTAGTAGACTTTTAATTTTATGTACGATTCTTACTATCCAACTGAAATGTAAATATAGTTTACGGACATCATCTTATAAGTAGTTTACTATTAGAGGAGTAAGGAGGAACTCTGGTGCACCTGTTTCGGAGTTTTTTTGCAAAATTTATTAATAGATAAGCCCTGCACTAACACTAGATCCCTGACCCTGGGTCCATGATATTCAAAATTTTAGCATCCTTCTTCAACATAACTATGCACCTGGTTAGTCTATTTAATGCTCAGGAGTATAGAAGAAGAAATTCAAACAAATAATACATTTCACTTTATAATCTACTTAGCCCCGCCCTAGCACTAGAACCCCTGACCTTTGTAGCCGACATAGTCTTCAGCAAAAAAAAAACGAAATGCGCCGACTTGTCCTATCGGCATAAGAGTCGTTCGTTCGAATCCAAGTTTGGGACGTGGATACCGGTCCTTTGGATTAGGCTGTATAAACCGAGGTCCCGTGTCGCACAAGGTGCTTGAACGAAAAAGATTCCTCACTGCTCAAAAGCTGTAAGTGCCGAGTATAGGACGGCTGCATTTCATTTCCGAAATTTTTTGTTTTGATTAACTTGTCATTGACGACATTTTGTAGTTTTTATTATTGACATTTTTCAGATAGTACCTTTGGATGTGACGCAGAAAAATTAGTACTGTGTAAAGCAGGATAATGCGTTATCAACCGGAGTAAAAACTCGATTAGATAGTTACAGTGTACATCACGTGTCTTCCACATAATTTTGCTGCTGTCACTGACATTAATTTAGTACACATTAAATATATTGAAAAAAAGTTTTATGCTCATTGAACTCTTCCAGGTAGATTTAGTACTACAAGTATGCATATATGCAAAGAGGGATTTTTATTTTTTTTATCTTTATATTTCAATAAATACTTCTAAACTTCGCACAGGTAAATTCCGGAAATGAAGAAAAAATATGTCGGAAATGAAAAAAAAAATGTGGGAAATGCTATGCATATTTCCGTAAATGAAATGCAGCGTATAGGACATAATTTTCAGCACTCCCCGTCAAGTGGTGGCGTCTCCATATGAGTGACAATAAAGAAGAATCAAACAAACATTTATTAATCGTAAATTTATTTAAGTTAATTATATTTTTTATAAAATAATGTAATTTTTTAAACGTAACCAACAGTATTATATGGGATAACTACTACATATTTTTATATATAGAATTATACTTTGCATATAAAGATTTTTTCAGTCTTTGACACTACTTATTGATTCGTCACTGAAATTAATTGTTCTGTACATGTATTACTGCAAATTTATAAAATTCTGAATAAGGAGGATAGTTGTAGAACTTGTGTTTTATCCTTTGACTTTGCCAATAATATATTTTTAATTGTAGTAGGATAAGCTACTCGACAGATATGACTGACGTACGACCTATCTATTACAAGTATAGAGACTACCAGGGTCCGCCGTCATAAAACATACTTAAGTCTGAGAATTTTCTCAAATCCTAAATTCTCAGACTCAGCGGCCGTCGTAAAAAAAGTTGAGCAAAATGAAAATTCTCAAACTCTCTTTTATTCTCAAATAATTTAATTTTGTTTTTATTCTCGCCTCTCATTGGTTGATTTCCAAAAAGGAACGCAAATTATTTTGTATAATCTGGTTTGGTATGGGGACACACCCCTTTGACGACCAACTTAATCATCTTATCCATGCAATCCCCTCATTTCCAGTCCTCGGAATCCATGGGAAATTCCAGATTAAATAAATATACTTTTAACTTTAAACAGTTACTCGATCTTACCTCATGTAAACAGACATCATGGCTGCTAGATCTATGTATCAGTTATTACCTCCCCTCGCTTCCCATCACTTCCGTTACTAAGGTTGTATTTATTGCGCGGTAAATTTGAACTCATTAAGAGAAGCACAATTTTAAATCCAAATAGGGCTTTAAGTTTTATTTATTTTAAAAATAAATTATAAGGAATGACTTTAATTCTTGGCCAAATTATCGAGTATAATCTGGTTTTGGTCAGTTTACGCTTTTTTTTAATCCGCTTCGCGATGAGGAATTAGAGTCATTCCTTAAATATTTGAGTTTACTACAAAGCAAACTTAATTCCATTCTCAAGCATTAAAATTGGGTGAAAATGTATATGTAGATTAATAAAGGCTGATGAAAAAAAAGTAACATCTTAAAAAAAGTCTATATAAAGATTTACACTTTTTATGCATTATTTACAACAAATTAAGTCTAAAAAGTAAAAATGCATACCGATTACCAGTAAATCATTTTTCAGTGTACAGAACATATCTCTTTATTTATTAAATCTTCCTTATATATCAATTTTTTTTGCAATGGCCAGTCTAGCATATACAGTGTGATATTCAAGACAGGGGGGGGGGGCTTTCTTTTCTGAGAATCTTTTGCCAAATAGAACTTTGAAATTTTTCCTAAATATTTTCATTATTTGGTCAAAGTCACCAATGGCTCCAATGTTTTTTCTCACATATACGTAACATCTTGTACATTTTGAAAAAAAAATCCTGTAGGTAGCGTCCCTCCCTGCATCTCAGGGCTGACACGATCAAAGAAAAAAGCTTCCCGTGTAATGAGTTCTCACCATATGATTCGTAATATTAACATATTTTTTTTCAAGAACTTCATGATTTCAGACAAAAATCTGAACTGAACGTGTATTCCGTTTTATTGTTCCAAAAATAGATTTTAAAAACCCAAAGTATAAAAATAAATATGTAGTACAGTAATGCTTGATAGACTTGTAC
Organism: Saccostrea cuccullata; assembly: GCF_032062105.1. NCBI lineage: Eukaryota > Metazoa > Mollusca > Bivalvia > Ostreida > Ostreidae > Saccostrea > Saccostrea cuccullata. The sequence goes on from NW_026933379.1 coordinate 29,966, forward strand.
ATTTGTATTTACTATCCAGGACAATTTAACAATCATTCTTACGAGTGCAGAGCGTAGGCAATGCACTGCCACTCCTTTAGTTTCCCCCCTCGTTCCACTTCGTTTCAAAGACCCAAACAACGTGTCGGCACGTTCTTTGATGCCCTCTATTAGGGCCACCTCTTCCCCACTACTCCTATTTTGAGAGCGCTTAACTTTTAAAGGAAAATAAGGTTTAATTAGATGTCAGCGTGGCGCAGTAGTAAGAACGCCTGCTCTAGACTTGCGGAGTAAGGACCCTCGATGGGTTTAAATCCATTGTGGGATGTGGAAAACGGGCAAAAGTATGAAATCTACCAAACCGAGGACCCGAGTCGCAGTAGGGGAAGTTGGAACAAAAGAGAGCCTTCGCTGCTAAAATGCTCTTCTAGCAACAGGTGAGGGGGGGGGGGCGAGGGGGCCTGCCCCCCCCCCCCCACTTTTTTCCCAATACTACCTTTACTATTGAAAATGTCTATTGGAAGGTTGGTTCCCCCCCCCCCACTTCTTACCACAGTATAATGTTATCAAGGAAATGTATTATTGTATGCAAAAAATTGTAAATGAAAGGAAGTAAGCCATCCCCCCCTCCCCCCCACGAAATAGGATTCTCGGCAATATCTTTTTTTTTTTGCTTGTCAACTTTTTTCAGGCAAGTAAAAAAAAAATTCTGTGGTTGCCCCCCACATCTTTCAAAAACGATGCTACTGCCTGCTATAGTGCCGAGTATAAATATAAATTTGCAATCTTCGTGTCAGTAAGAAAGATGGACGCTAAACAAATACCAACATTTACCATGATGACAGTTTTGAACCAGGTGAACCAAGACTCGGAAAAAAAATTAGATGTAAATAGTCGGCTTCTAGACCATTCAAACTTATCTGGGGTTTTTACTATGTATAGATATATTTACAATATTATATGCATTGAATTCAGTTGTTCATTGTAAAATCAAATAAAAAGATCGGTTTAAATCTTTAATTAACTCCAATAAATCAAGATGAGTGTATGGTGTGGAAAATGCGGACCTCGAAAAAACATGAAACAAAATGGCGACAGTGCCAGTTGATAATGTTATGTCTTTTTTTAACTTTAGGATAATTTGATAAATATTCAAGGTATCAAGCTAAAATTTTCATCATTTCTTTAAGTTTTGTTGTTTAATGTTCCTTAAAAAAATTTGTAAACATAGACATCATAGTATTAATTTTATCGCATCAGTCCACGAACTTTTCGAACAACACTCGTATATTAGATTATATAATTTTGATGAAGATTGTCAGTCACGTATATATATTGTTTTTGGACTTGACATGACTTAAAGTAGATAAGAAAGGGAAACTATAAATTATGTATTTAACAAATAGCAATCAAGCTCATAGTTACTTTGGCTCCACTTAAAACTGTTCATGTTAAATTTGAACTCAACAGCCAATGCAATATTCGGTGAAATAATTTCGTATACTTTTGAGTTCATTCAATTTCAACTTTCCCAATAATTTTTCTTGTTGAAATTGACACTTATTTTAAAAACAAGGAAACATATCTAAACCCTTTTCGTCTAAATCCTCTTATATTAAATAAAGTTACTCATGAAAAATAAAGTTACAACTTACTGAAGTGCCCAAGAACAAATGCTTTGAAAACATTTAATTTTAGACTGAGGAGCCTTTTCTCAAACTTTATGTAAGTACATAAAAATTTTGTTTGTTGTTGTTGTTGTTGTTGTTTTTTGTTGTTTTTTTTTGGATAATTTTTTTAACTTTAATTAATGTCCACTTTTGAAAACTTATTTCTCAAATCCAATTATATCTAGGCGGGCAGTTGAAAGTCTAAAACATTTTGTTATATGATTTCAAAAAATACTTAATTTTTCTGCGCTGTAGAATATAGCATTTTTTATGTTTAAATATGCATAATATTCACACTGAATTGTTCTATGAAACTTTTTGAAAATCATATTTTCTTTCTCTTTACTAAAAGTGATTGGGCCTTTAGAATTGGTGTTTTTTAATTTATTCAGCTCGCAAATTCATCAATTATATTGACATATATATATCTTTAAAAAGATTTATGTGAAATAGAAATAATTCATAAAAAAATATATAAATGAACTAAGACTAATATAAGACAAAAAATTATCTTTAGGTCAACAAAACAAACAAATCAAAACTGAAACGTGGTGAATAATGGCGGAAGGCAGGTGTAGGCAGGTAAACACTGTTTATATTTTTCATAAATCATTCTGACTATAACATAAATGTCATAAAAGAAACAGGATCGTGGCTCTTTGCGTAAATTTCATGCTCTTGATTAAGATTAAAAAACGTAAAGTTTCTTTGTTTCAAAGGTATTAAAGAATCCACTATATATAAATTATTTACATGTAATCTCTGTGATTGTAAGTAGAATACTCTGCTATGTATATGTATAAATACAAATTAATATAATATCCTTTCAGAATTATGAAAATGAATATCACCAGAGAGACGACATAAATTCGTATGTAGAACTGGTAATTAATTAAGACAAAAGTCTTCTTTTTTTTTTTTTTAAAAATAAAACTTTATGTGTACTATTAAAGAACAACATAAGTAATTTTAAAACGTTACCAAACCCCCTAAAGGAAAACAAATGCATGAAAACCTGTATTTTAATTACAATTCAAAATGAAATCGTTTTTTTCTTTTGTTGAAATGTTAATAAGTGATAAATGTAAAACAATAAACATGATAAAGAAACATGAAAATATTTCGAAATTTAATGAGCAAAATATGAGCAATACCGTTGGTTCAAAATGTAAACATGAACCGGGGAAAATTTCATGACTTCGTTTCCCTTTTTCATGTAGATCCCGAATTTGGAATCAGATTTCGAAGAAGAAAGACTCGTAACACAAAAAATTACATCGAGGTTTTATGTTAAAACAGTTGTCTTGTCCGTCTTATTGGTCGCTGTCGTCGGCTTTGTAACGATGACCGTTTTATATATTCAGGAAAGAAATAAAAGGAGAAATGAAGATGACGGTAAATTTTATAATGTCAAAAAAAATTGTACATAATGCATTGGGATCATATTTCATGTTATTTCTTTTCGTATTTCAAGGTGAAGATAAAGCCAGTTGACTTCCTTGACAATTCTTTCATACCACTGCGCTCCACATAAACCCGTAACAGAATAGACTGACTTTGACGGAATAACCAATTAGAGCGAATAAAATAGAAAATGCAGGAAAATATTGAAAGTCAGTTATAATCTCCATAAAGTTTTAACTTTAAAGAGAGACAAGCCATGTCCTTGTTTGTCTAATAATTTAAATATTAACTGTTTTTTTTTTATTCTGTTAAAAACGAACGTTATTTTGTTCATGAAAACTTTGATAAGGTCAATCAGAAAGAGCATCTTATAGTCAGTCTATTCCCTCAAATGTTTTAATTTGTAGATCTGGTTTAGAAACCCCTTATTTAGGAAAATGGTTGATGGAATAAGAAGTATACGTTTAAGAGTGTTAGATTGCATGTCTTAATTGCAAATTGACATTTAACCACATTGGCACAAAACCTGTGTGTCGAATGTCGATTTGCACTTTCCCTGAGTAGCATATATACATGTACCGCTTTGTAAAACTTCCTACTTCAATTTAATGATTCAAGAGTAATGGAATTTTGCGAAGAGCGCTGACTTTTACAGTCCACAACTTACTTTTACACTTGGGCACTTCTTAACGGAAGTTCTTTTGCAATAAAAACTAATTAAGCTCAACATTTAATTATACTAATATACCGAGCTGAAATAAGCACAAGTAGTCCATAAAGAATCCGACAACAATCTAGCCTGAAATTACGCATTATGCCTTACGCATTTAATACATTGATTTTGCTGGGGGAAAAACTATACAAAAAATAGATTAATCAAATGAAGTCTTGAACGTTATTTTTCTGACATATACGTAGGTACTCTGTAGGTTTCTTTTAAAAATAGGTTGACAATAAACAACTTACGTTTTGCTAGAGATAATATTTGCTTAAATTTATTTCAATTTATTTAAAAGCCTTTTTAACATGTTAAACATTTTTATTTCTATATCGGTCATCAAGGGGAAACTAATGGTCAGAATCAAAAAACAGTGGTTTGCCCTAATGACCCCTTTAAAGGAATGAATTATACTACAGCAGGAAAAACAGGTATCGAGTACATCAAGGGATTGTTTAAATTTATTTTATTATCTTTTAAAGCCTTTTTATGCCCCGAATCGAAAGATCCCTGGGGATATTTTTTGTCTTGTCTGTATGTTTGTCTTTTTGTCCGTTGACAACTGTAACCTATCTCATAACTATTGCTCGGTCAAGGGTAAGTGTATACCACTTCAGTCTACGTCCAACTCTAGAGTTTTGTAACAGGTAGAGACCACTAGATTTTCTGACGCCAGCATAAATTTGCATGTAAATTAAATGTAGCTATCTGTTTACTTTACCTACTGCTGAATGAGCCCCAATGCATTGTGGGCTACTATAAGTACACAGCTGTGTTGAAAATAAAGGGCAACTTGAATTGGCTCTAGGAAACTTATTATCACTTTCTTTGAGATTTGTGAAAGAAATATTTAAAATGATGTATAATCTTTCATTTCTATGCTCACATTTGTAAAATTTGCTTTATGAAGCCTTATATCAATTTATAATACATCGGCCTAACCCATTGTTTAAAGAGATGTAGGTGCTGTCGTGTCGATAAAACATTGAGTTTTTTTCATGTGATATACATGTGTATGTGTACATAGTTTTAGCAGGTAGTATATACAGCTGTAGGTCCTTAGTTTTAGACAGCAGGAGAAAGTGTGACCTTCGGAGCGGGGGCTATACTGTTTTACCCTTGTTTGTCTGTCTGTCCGTGTGTCTGTGTGTCCGTCCGAAACAAATTTTCGTCGCAGTTTTCTCAGCAACTACTCATCGTAGATGCTTGAAATTTTAACAAAAACTTCTCGCAGGAATGCCATATGGTACGATATATTTTTGCTGAAAGCCGATGTCAACTTCCTGTTTGTCTGTGCGTCTGCCCGTTTCATACATAACAAATTTTCGTCGCAGTTTTCTCAGCAACTACTCATCGCAGATGCTTGAAATTTTAACACAATCTTCTCTGAGGCATGCCATATGGTGGGATACATTTTTGTTCAAATCCGATATCAACTTCCTGTTTGTCTGTGCGTCTGTCCGTTTCATACATAACAAATTTTCGTCGCAGTTTTCTGAGCAACTACTCGTCGTAGATGCTTGAAACTTTAACACAGTCTTCTCTAAGGCATGTCATATGGTGGGATACATTTTGGTGTAGATCCGATGTCAACTTCCTGTTTGTCTGTGCGTCTGTCCGTTTCATACATTTGCATTTTTTAATTATAAGATCTTTAGTACCGCTTGTAAATCGCAATGAAACAAACAAATTAAAGTTAAGATTTATAGTTAAAAAATATTATTAACCTCTCATCGATCTACTTGATGATTACGATATAACGCATAGGTGTCGGAACCGGGGGGGGGGGGGGGGGGGGTCGAGGGGGCTTAGCCCCCTTTTTGGTAAATTTAGACATATATATAATACAGACATTGAAAATTGGGGTTTACTTTTTCTGTTGGTTTAGCCCCTCTCCCCCTTTCAATTAGCCACCCCACTTTCAATTTGCTTCTTTCAAACAAAGAAATCACTTTAAGCCAACATTTTTTCTTGAATATTGGAACTCTCAATAGTTTACATATTTGAATGACAACTGTTCTAAATTCTGTATTTACTCCCAACCGGTTAATTCAAAAATAAGAACATGTCAAAAGTTTCAATTCCACGTAGTATGCTAGGAAATCGGGTTGGTCGAGGTGGCTTGGTCCCTCGTTATTTTCCGAAGATCAGTTTATTGTTATTAATTTATGATAGAAGTTTTGATAAATGATCGGTCCATCCCCACTTTCATTTTTTAATTAACAAATAACCCATTACCCCCCCCCCCGCAACGCCCCAATACACATAGGTGTATTAAATATTATTTTGTGAATGAACACTTCCTTTTTTATGTCACAGTTTTTTTTCCGAAGATTTTAGTTTTTGACTATTCACTACGGAACTTTCGAGATACTCTGGATATGGCGGTTTACGTTCGGATTTTATACACCGCTGTCACGTGATAAGGCTGAAATGTAGGGCATATTTTGTTGACATCGAAACAAAATGGAGTGTAACGAAGCAGACGAAAACAAGCCCCCAAAGAGAAAAAGTGAGAAGCATGGAGACGAACCAAGTCATTATTGGTGTTCCGTGCCGGGTTGCACATCAGATGGCAGGAAAAAGGCAAATTTAATTAAATATCCGTGGATGAGGGGAGTGCAGTTCTACCCATATCCAGGAGCTAAACGTAAGGCAAAGTTGAGAAAGAGGTGGCTGCAGCAGGTTTTCAGGGATGAGAAGTATGCCCCAAAACGCTACCATTCTGTGTGTTCACGACATTTTATAGATGGTTGTCCAACAGAAGAAAATCCTGTCCCTACGTTATTTCCACGCAATAAAGTCGCCAAACAGTCCAGAACAACAACCTCTATCGAGAAACGTCAACCAACCAATTCTTCGTCTGATTCAGCTACAGTAGCGGAGACGTCAGTTCATTCCACCCAGTGTGCACCAATGGAATGTTTACCGGTAAACAAATTATTTTATTCCTACATAAAAATTTATGCATGCTATGAGGCTATATATTGTGTATCATCAATGTAACTAATTGTTTGAACTCAGAAATCTAATATTAACAAAATATACATGTTTATTCACTGGGTATAATACTATGTGATATATAGGCCTATATTAAATTTAATATTAAATATTTATTATTATTATAAATGCATAATAAAGTTTAATACCAAGAGAATTATGCATTCAAATTGATATGTGACATTTCAAAGCATTATATATTTTTTTCAGATGGAGGATATCACAGTTTCATGTGAGGGGAATGCTGGTGTACATATACCTCTTCCAGTAGCACATGAGTGTGTCATAGAACAGATATCAAACGAAACCTGTATCAAGGAACCTTGCTCCAAGACTGAGGATATTTCTCGTGGAAAATACAGTAAGGGTGATGACTCAGATATTTCATTAGCATAACTCTGAAATGTGATATGCAATTTGTAGTATACATGTATATCAATTAAACTTATTATATATTATATAAGTTATTATTTTTATAGACCACGACCATATATACAGCAAACAGTCTGTGGAACCTAGATGCAGTGAAGATTTTGTTGATTTTGCTCTGCAGACAGACCTGACCATGAAGGATATACGTCATATGGAAACTATGACTAAAGAGACAGACCATATCCACAGAGAGCATTTTGTCAATAGAATTACACAGTCCGACTCAGCAGTCAGAAGATATTTAGGCGTGCCTAGCATAACTATGCTCTTTGGATTGTTTGGTAGGATTTTTGAGGATTTATTTTAAAATTTACTTAATACTACTTAATATGTATTTTCTTAATTGCAGCTAATATTGATTTGTACAATATTTGAATGCTCTGCAGTATTTTGTATATATGCTTTTAGATAAAATTTTGTTTCTGCTTACAGCAATACTGGACAAAGTATGCACAAAACTCAAGTACTGGTCAGGAAAGAAAAGCATAGCGAACATGAACTAGTTCTAATTGTAACGGGGACCGTTACAGATGTTCCCCAAACGCTCTCCAACTCCCTTTTTGTGCAAATTTCAATATGCTTAGTTTTGCAGGATTTCATAAAAGAATTTTAAAAACTACAATGATATTAACTTTTTGTCATTTAACGCATTGTTCGCAAACGCACGTGCATGCACATGCAAAGTGATCATGACATGTTGTCTAAACCATTAACATATCTTTATATTCCAGAAATCAATAAAAAGTCATAAAAATATAAATGTTACCGTTTTTCAAACGTATTGTTCATTTTACGCATTGCGTGTGCGCATGTGCATGCAAGCACGTCCTTGCATTCAATTTTGATAGCAATATCATGTAGGAATCCATAATAGCTATTCATATTCTAAACTTCATCCTGTTTTGTTGAGAAACAAGAAAGATATAGGCATGTAAAGTTTCAGCCAATCAGATTGCAGCACACGTGGATTTACGTGCTTTCATGATAATTCTTATATATCATGCTGTAGATCTTCATAATATGTGACTAAGTTCAAAATTTCAGAGGATTATGACGTAAAACAAGAAAGATATTGAGACTTTAGTTTCAGCCAATCAGAGCAAAATGCACGTGCATGCGCATACGATCTTGCAATTTTGACCATGTCATCTTGTCCATACTACTATTTTATTCATGCATTGTGAGTTTCAAAAAATTCCATTAAGAAATATGAAAGTTACGGCTTCATCCATTATCTTGGTAATTTCACATGTTGCACGTGCGCGCTCTTGCCAGCACATGCGCATGTACGTGCTTTCATGAAAATTATTATATATCATGCTGTAGATCTTCATAATGTGTGACTAAGTTCAAAATTTCAAAGGATTATGACGAAAAACAAGAAAGATATTGAGACTTTAGTTCCAGCCAATCAGAGCGAAGCGCACGTGCATGCGCGTGAAATCTTGCTATTTTGACCATGTCAAGACGTCTATACTACTAATATATACTTATATTATGAGTATGAAAGCATATAATCAAAAGATAGAAAAGTTACGGCTGTATCTATTATTTTGGCCATTTCACGCGTTGCACGTGCGCGCAAAATGACCTTTGTTCGGCAAATCTACATAACATGCCTACTGACCCTAAAAAGGTTTCACCTAAGTCGGACGTGTAGTTTACAAGATCATTCGCGGAAAAGATTTTCCCAGGAAGAAGAAAAATAATAATAATAAGAAGAAGAAGAAGAAACAGAGTAAAAACAATATGTTCCCCAACTTCGTTTGGGGAACATAATTACGAAACCTCTGAAATCAGAAAACCAGGTCCAAAGAGGAAGTTGGCAAGGTTCCATGAGCTTTTATTAACACTTCTCAGACTAAGACTTTCTGTTCCCTCCTTTTTGATTGGTGATTTGTTTGGTGTATCAGAGACACGAGTATCAAAATAGTGTGTACATGGATAAACTACATGTTCCAGGTTTTTAAACCTCAACTGAAATGGCCATCACTACAAAGCATCAGGAAACATATGCCAAGGTCTTTCAAACAGACATTTCCTCGTACAAGAGTCGTCATAGTCTGTACTGAAATACTCATTCAAAAGCCAAGGACACCTACTGCTCAAAGCCAAACGTACAGCAATTACAAAGGACATAATACGTTTAAATGCCTTGTTGGTATAACTCCTACCGGTGCGTTTTCTTATGTATCTGAATTGTGGGGGTGGCAATGTGTCTGACAGGTACATTACAGCCAATAGTGATTTCTTGGATTTGATATCTGCTGGAGATGAGGTGATGGCTGATCGGGGTTTCATCATCAGAGACTATCTATTGGAGCGAAAGGCAAAGTTGGTCATACCACCATTTACACATAAATGTGGATGGAGAAAAGGAAAACGGTTAAATGCGAGTGAGATTCGGCGAACAAGACAGAAAGCGAAACTACGGATTCATGTGGAACGTGCTATACAACGTTTGAAATCATATAAACTGTTATCTGGCATTTTACCAATCAACTTAAAGCCAATTGCAAGCCAGATTCTTGTTGTTGCTGCATTTCTATGCAATTTGTCAAAACCTCTTGTGAAAAATTAACAAGATGCTTCATATTTGACATTTTTTAATTTGTTAATTTGATTTTTGGTGTTACCTAAAAAATATAGAAGTTGTTGTTTTTACATTTACTGTTTTATTATTGTTGATTTAACAATGTTCAATTTTATACATAAAATATTTAACTGAATTTCATTTTCATATTCATGTAATACAAGTCAACAACATAGAAGTATGAGTGAGTGGTTCTTATTGCTATTCAGATGTCTTAATTTCAATCATTAGACAAAACACAATACAGTGTATCATACAAGATGCAATGTAATCTAGTACAGGGCATCAAATTACAGCAGAGAATTTATATTCTACATTTTAGCAAGCAGTGCAGGATGAACATAATTTGTGAAAAAGGTGCTGCGCTTGTTAACAATTTCATTGAAGAAAGATTCATCAAAATAAATTCTATCACTGATAAAACCCATGTCTGTATAAAAAACAAAGTCACACAACCTAGCATTACAAATACCAAGCTTTCCTTGAATCTGCACATACCATGGTGAATCTGCTCTAAGTTTGACAACATCATTAGTGTCTCTATATAAATAATAATGACGGTCACCTGCAACATCATACGGTGTTTCATTTCTGTGGGAGTAGGAGCATTTTACCTCAATTAAACCTTTCCCACAACATTTGCATGACAAATATGCATCTGGTGATGCACCTAAAAATGGATGTTGCTGAGATATGTTTAAGCCACAAGGTCTCATTTTTGCATTTACATGATCACGAGCATACATGTCAAAAAACAATTGTTTAGCTACAATTTCATTCTGTCTTCCATACCTTACTGCATCTGTGTTTAAGGCATTGGGGTTATCATTTAGAATTTCACGTGTGATGTAATTATCATGACCCCCCCCCCTCTAAAATGGCATACTTTTGAAAACAAGGAAGATGTTATTCTACCATAATTGTATTTGTACCATAATTCATTTTCACTTTGACCACAAGTGATCTGCTCAACTTCCTGAATAATATCAGAGTTATACACATTTCTTAAATAACCTATCAAGGATTCTCCAGTCTGAATTGTGTGTGTCAAAGCAGCTATCATATCAGGCGGATCTTCATGATGATCTTCCTCCTCATCTGAATGGGGGTCTAATGTGTGTAATAGAAGAGCACCCGTACCTTGACACATTGTATACAGTTCTTTTTCGACTTCTCTGTTAATGTCACTGGTGAGAGTAGGGCACGGCTGGTAGTCCTCTTTGTTTGGGATGAGTGGAACTTTCCTGTGGGAGATGCAAATTTCCTTAACGCGACAAGGCTTGCTTTCCTTACGGGGCTTGTCCCAAACACACTTCACATCGGTCCCCACCTCGGTATGCCTGTCCTTATGGCGGTCGCAAAAAGCTGCAAGAGCAAATGACAGGGCTGTGCAGTGCTTGCAAGAACCATCATCCCTAAAAAGACAAAAAGTAGCATGTTAATAATTGCTCGAATTTAGGGATTGATATAATGTAAATCATAAATACTATGACTGTAATTACATGTAGTAAAGCACAAAACTGGACTTACGCAACACAGAAGCAGCCACCTGATATGATATAGCCATCAGCCTTTACCAGTAGCCATGTCCTATACGGGTACTCAGATTGACGGGTTTCTGGCATTGTGTTACACATAATATAAGAATATTCTGAATCCAATAAGCACACTCGAACACTGTCAACATGATTGTTCTGATATAATAAATAGCCCTTGTCTTCTTTGTAGGAATGAAGGCGATTTTGATCCCAACCAATGTTAATCAAATGCACAAAAACATCGGCAATGTCTATATCTCGAACATTCTTTACATCTCCATTCCAATCACATAATTTAACCTGAAAATGTTGTAATACTCCAAATAAAATTCTGGATATTATATAATAAAATCTCATTACATATATTTGATGTTGGCAAGGTTCATGCCTGTCTTACCCTCTCATTTGCTGTAACTTTATATTTATTTAATTTACTTATTGTTGTATATGATATAAATTTGAGATAAATATGATTTTCCCCATAAAAAAACTGACTTAAAATGTACCTCGCTTATGCTGGGCAAGATGCGGTCTCCGACCGTTCTACGACGAACATCCATATCCACATAATCATCTTTAGTTTCTACATCTTCTAGGTCTATTTCTCTTGCCAGTTAACACAGTTTTATCAAATGAGCTTTTCTGTACATGGATGTTGTTATGCCTTTCGTACTTAAGTAATGTTTTAACGCTGGGACTTGATAACTATTGAAGTCTTCCATATTTGTTTACACCGTTGCGTTGGAATGCGGAAGTGAACTATGCCCTACAATTACGTCTGGTGAGCGATAATATCCGAAGCGGATCCGTAACTCGAAAGTTCCGTATTGATTAATATATTCAATTTACCCTTCTTAACTTGAAAAAGGGTAAAACGTAATTTTAAAAAAAATTAAATTTTCAAGTTCAATATTCAGGTGCTTCTCCATAAAGTAGAAAATATTAATATCATCTCTATATTAAAACTATCGAAAATTGTAATATATTTTGCAAAGAAGAAGCCTTTTTGTAACATTTTCTTTTTAATTATTTGTGTAAATTAATAGCTCATACACGGACTGCTGAGAAACAAGAAATTGTCGCTAATACTTGCAATGTTCAAAATCAAAAGCATCACAACAAACTTAGGATGCTCTTAGGACAAGCTTTGTGTTGTTCAAAAGTTAGGAAAACTAAGGCAAGTCTCTTAATTTAGGAAAACTTCGAGAAACTGAATTAAGATTATGACATTTCCTAAGACGTTCTTAGGACACACACTGTGGCCCTAAGATAGCTTCATGAACATGCCTGCAGGGCTTTAATTCTTAATATATATATTTATATAATGTTGAAAGACATTTTATTGGAAACCAACAACTTTGACTTTGACGATTTCCCTACTTATGAAAAAACTCTAACCTTGGTCATAACTTTTGAACGGTAATGGCTTAGTGCATTCATGCTTCACATATGTAATTCTTGTGAGAAGACCCTTTATTGGATACCAAGAACTTTGACCCTTCGACCATGACCTTCCAGTTTGACCTACTCTTATAAAGCAACCTTGACCATGATTTTAAAGGGTTAAGGATAGTGCTTTCATTCTTACATATTTAATCCTTGTGACAAGACATTTCATTTGATATCAAGAACTTTGACCTTGACCTTGGAGTTTTGCATACTTTTTAAAAAAAATTCAGCTTGACAATAGCTTTGAACGGTTAGGGATAAGGGCTTCCATACTTCAAATACTAGTATGTGATGCTAGTATGCAAGATATTTCATTGGATACTAATAATCTTGACCTTTTGACCTCGGTGATTTCTGTACTTATGAAAAAAACTTTAATCTTGGTCCACTTTCTTATTTCACAATTGTATTTTCAGTGAAAATACCCTACTTTGGGTACCAATATAATAGATTTGCATGTAAGAAAAGAATCTTCGCTACGTTGCCATACGGGGGCATCAGTGTTTCACAAACACATCTTGTTGAGCATGGTTTCAGTCTGTTATCTCCTATTTCAATGGAACATATGTGTTCAAGACTAGTGTGTCGTCATCCCTTCTTGTCACTGAGCAAAGAGTTCAACATTATAGTTCGCTATCCAGTGAAAATCTTTCAGCTGCGCAGTACACAGGTATTTACACAATGTACATGTAAATATAAACAGTACATCACTGTTATCCGTTTGATTCGTACCGGCGGGTTCTCAGGTAGAAACATCTATTGTTTGGACTAAATTCTTCGATTAAATTATAAATTTTTAAAGATTAAATCAAGTCTCACATAGATGTCAAATTCAAATTTGTGACCGGACTATCTATCAATGCGTATGACATTAATGCGTGTATTTTATTTGAATTGTAGATAGAGTTCAAAGATTACAGTGGTAGTGCAGATTGTGAGGCAATAGAAAAAAGAAATCGCACAGGAAATGATTTATCTGCAAATCAAGGAAAACAAGATGAGGTAGAGAAATTAAATTTTGAAACCAGTTTCAATCAAACAGCGACGGTTTTGAAGAATCTAGGCATCGGAAACGACTGTCTCTCCGTTAAAATTAGCAAAAAAAGTTCATTATCCTAAAATGTATTGATGAAGGTTGTTCACAAAATTACATAAACTCTCTAATCTTTAAAATTTTATGCAATTTAGAGAAATACCAACCACCTATCAAGATCACTGGACCTTTTTATGTAGGCATTGTAAATACTTTTTTACAGCTAGATTGCAGGTAGCACCTTTATGTCGTCCCTTTAAAAGAAAAAAAAAACAAGTATATACTGACAAAACGTCAGAAATACTCAAGCTGTAGAAAGTCAATTAAGAAGTGTCATTAATATCCTAAAATGGTTATAAGAGCTATAAGAGGGCTATATATTGAGTTCAATCCTCTGTTGAATAAACTACATGACTGTATACATGAAACAACAGTATTAATCGTACTTAATTATGTTCCCCAAACGAAGTTGGGGAACATATTGTTTTTACTCTGTTTCTTATTATTATTATTATTATTATTAGGGTCTTCCGTCTCCAACGGAAGACCCTTCTATTATTCTATTGTTTCTTTTTCACTTTTATTATTATTCTTCCTTTTTTTTTTCTTACAATTTTTGTGCAGAAGATTTCTCAGAGATGCGTGGACGGATTTCTTTAAAATTTTCAGAGATGATGTATCATGATCTGAACTTGATTCGTTTTTTTTAATTTTTGAAAAATCACTTCCGGTCGGGAGTTATCGACCTTTAATCGAATTTTTAGTGACCATTTTGTCGACACAAAAACTCAAAAACAACAAAAGCTAGAATGTTGTCATTTTCAGGACTAATAGATGACATGTTGTAGTTTTGCACCAAACTTTCAAATCTTCCGTCAGTGCTTCCGGTCGACACCGGAAGCGAATTTAAAAAACCGCAATTTTTCAACTTTTTTCTTTTCCAATATTTTTCTTTTATATTAGATCTCTTAATAGTGACTCTTTTGCGAATGCAAAATATGTAATTTGTTTTAGAATTAAAAAAGGTAATCTCGAGATTTTCGTATTTAAAAATTTGAAGCGGTGTTTTCAATGGCTGAATGGTTAGTGCGTCGGATTGTCACGCGGGCGACCCGGGTTCGCTCCCCCGAATGTCCGAATTTTTTTTTATCACTTTTTCTGTTAGATTTTTCGTTTTTTACTTCAGAATCGGACGGAAGACCCCTCGTTGCTCGCAACGAGATCGTATCTAGTTATGTTCCCCAAACGAAGTTGGGGAACATATTGTTTTTACTCTGTTTCTTATTATGTTCCCCAAACGAAGTTGGGGAACATATTGTTTTTACTCTGTTTCTTATTATGTTCCCCAAACGAAGTTGGGGAACATATTGTTTTTACTCTGTTTCTTACTATTATTATTTTTCTTCTTGGGAAAATTTTGTCCGCGAATGATCTTGTAAAGTACACATCCGATTAAGGGGAAACCTTTTTAGGATAAGTAGGCATGTTATGTAGATTTGCGGAACGAAGGTCATTTTGCGCGCACGTGCTTGCAAGAGCGCGCACGTGCAACACGTTAAATGACCAATATCCTTGAAATTGCCGTAACTTTTACATTTTTTGATGTAATGCTTTAATATTTAGAATATATAGACATATTATAATTCTAGTTAAGATGACATTGTCAACATGCCATTTTGCGCGCACGTGCTTGCAAGAGCGCGCACGTGCAACACGTGAAATGACTAATATAATGGATATAGCCGTAACTTTTCTATTTTTTGATGAAATCTTTTGAAATTTATAATGTAAGGATATATAAGTATGGTAGACAAGATGACATGATCAAAAAAGCAAGATCTCACGAGCATGCACGTGCGCTTCGCTCTGATTGGCTGAAACTTAAGTCTCTATATCTTTCTTGTTTTCCGACGAAATCCTATGAACTTTTGAACATAGCCATGCATTAAGATATCCTACAACATGATATATAGCAATTATCATGAAAACACGTGCATGCACGTGCACTGCAATCTGATTGGCTGAAACTTTAAATAGTTATAACTCCCTTGGTTTTCAACCAAACAGGATGGAATTTGGAACATAGATAGATATAATGAACTTCTACAAGACGGTATGGTCACCATGCACATGCATACACGTGCGTGTACGTGCGCTGTAATCTGATTGGCTGAAACTTTAAACAGCTATATTTCCCTTTGTTTTCAATCAAACGGGGTGGGATTTAGAACATAGATAGATGTAAAGGACTTCTACAAGAAGATATGGTCACCATGCTCATATGTATGCACATGCGAGCACATGAAATGAGATAAATCAAAAATACACTTGAATGAGCGTATTTTTTAATACTTTTGGATTAAATACTTTAATATTTAGTATATTAAAAATATAAAGATTGTGTAGACAAGATGATATGGTCATTACGCACATGCATTCTTATGCGCACGCTTGCAATGCTAAAATTTGAATGAACTTGGCGTTGTTAAAGTCTCAAATGCATAGATTTTGTCCTATTTAATGAAGCTTACAGGGAATATGGCACCAAAAGGGAGTTGGGGAGCGTTTGGGGAACATCTGTAACGGTCCCCGTTACAATTAGCACTAGTTATTATTATTTTTCTTCTTCTTCTTCTTCTTCTTCCTGGGTACTTTTTTGTCCGGGAGTGATCTTGTAAACTGTTCGTCCGATGTAGGTAAAACCTTTTTAGGGTCAGTAGACATGTTATGTAGATTTGCGGAATCAAGGTCATTTTGCGCGCACGTGCTTGCAAGAGCGTGCACGTGCAACACGTGAAATGACTAATATAATGGATATTGCCATAACTTTTCTATTTTTCAATGAATCTTTTTGAAACTCATAATGTAAGGATACATTAGAAGTATAGACAAGATAGCATGGTCGAAATAGCAAGATCTCACGCGCATGCACGTGCGCTTTGCTCTGATTGGCTGAAACTAAAATCTCAATATCTTTCTTGTTTTTCGTCATAATCCTTTGAAATTTTGAACAGAGTCCTACATTATGAAGATCTACAGCATGATATAAAAAATTTTCATGAAAGCGTGCGCATGTGCGCGTGCTGCAATATGATTGGCTGAAACTTGAAATGGCTATATCTCCTTTGTTTTTTGACGAAATTCTTTGAAATTTTAAACATTGCCATGCATTAGGATATCCTATAATATAGTGTAGAAAAAAAATCATGAAATCACGCGCATGCACGTGTGCTGCAATCTGATTGGCTGAAACTTGAAATGGCTATAACTCCCTTGTTTTTCAACCAAACCGGATGGGATTTAGAACATAGATAGATGTAAGGGACATAGATAGATGTAAGGGACCCCTATAAGAAGGTATGGTCATCATGCACGTGCACGCACGTGCGTGCATTTGGAACGAGTATAATTGAAAATACAATTGAATGAGTGATTTTTTATTACTTTTGGACTGAATGCTTTAATGTATAGTTATTAAAATATGTAGATAGTGTAGACAAGATGATATGTTCATAACGCACATGCATTCATATGCGCTTGGGTGCAATGCTAAAATTTGAATATAATTGGTATCCTTTTGGGAAAACGTAATGCACAGAGTTTGTCTTATTTAATGAAGCTTACAGGGAATATGGCCCAAAAGGGAGTTGGGGAGCGTTTGGGGAACATCTGTAACGGTTCCCGTTACAATTAGTACTAGTTATTATTATTATTTTTCTTCTTCCTGGGAAAATTTTGTCCACGAGTGATCTTGTAAACTACACATCTGACTAAGGTAAAATGTTTTTAGGGTCAGTAGACATGTTATGTAGATTTGCCGAACAAAGGTCATTTTGCGCGCACGTGCTTGCAAGAGCGCGCACGTGCAACACGTTAAAAGACCGATTTAATTGATACAGGCATAACTTTTTGCATTTTTGATGAAATTCTTTGAAACTCATAATATAAGGATATATTAGTGGCAGTGACAATATGATATGGTCAAAATAGCAAGATCTCACGCGCATGCACGTGCGCTTTGCTCTGATTGGCTGAAACTAAAGTCTCGATATCTTTCTTGTTTTTTGACGAAATCCTTTGAAATTTTGAACATAGCCATGCATTACGATATCCTACAACATGACATATAGCAATTATCATGAAAGCACGTGTATGCACGTGCGCTGCAATCTGATTGGCTGAAAATTTGCATAGCTATAACTCCCTTGGTTTTCAACCAAACAGGATGGGATTTGGAGCATAGATATATATAATGAACTTCTACAAGAAGGCATGGTCACCATGCACATGCATACATGTGCGTAAACGTGGGCTGCAATCTGATTGGCTGAAACTTTGAACAGCTATAACTCCCTTGGTTTTCAACCAAACGGGTTGAGATTTAGAACATAGATAGATGTAATTGACTTCTACAAGAAGGTATGGTCACCATGCTCATGTCTGCGTGCACGTGAAATGGGTAAAATAAAAAATACACTTGAATGAGCGTTTTTTTGTTTTTTTTTATACTTTTGGATTAAATACATTAATATTTAGCATATTAAAATATATAGATTGTGTAGACAATATGACATGGTCATTACGCATTCGCACGTGTGCAATGATAAAATTTGAATGAACATGGTACACTTTTAGGTAATCGTTGTTAAAGTCTCAAATGCATAGAGTTTGTCTTATTTAATTACGCTTACAGGGAATATGACTATAAAAGGGAGTTGGGGAGCGTTTGGGGAACATCTGTAACGGTCCCCGTTACAATTAGCACTAGTTATGTTCCCCAAACGGAGTTTGGGAACATATTGTTTTTACTCTGTTTCTTATTATGTTCCCCAAACGAAGTTGGGGAACATATTGTTTTTACTCTGTTTCTTATTATGTTCCCCAAACGAAGTTGGGGAACATATTGTTTTTACTCTGTTTCTTATTATTATTATTATTATTTTTCTTCTTCCTGGGAAAATTTTGTCCACGAGTGATCTTGTAAACTACACATCCGACTTAGGTGAAACCTTTTTAGGGTTAGTAGGCATGTTATGTAGAGTTGCCAAACAAAGGTCATTTTGCGCGCACGTGCTTGCAAGAGCGCGCACGTGCAATAGGTGAACTTACCAATATAAAGGATATTGCCGTAACTTTTCTATTTTTTGATGAAATTTTTTGAAACTCATAATATAAGGATACATTAGTAGTATAAACAAGATAGCATGGTCAAAATAGCAAGATCTCACGCGCATGCACGTGCGCTTCGCTCTGATTGGCTGAAACTAAAGTCTCAATAACTTTCTTGTTTCTTGTCATAATCCTTTGAAATTTTGAACATAGTCCTACATTATAAAGATCTACCGCATGATATATAAGAATTTTCATGAAAGCATGCGCATGTGCGCGTGCTGCAATCTGATTGGCTGAAACTTTAAATGGCAATATCTCCTTTGTTTTTTGACGAAATTCTTTGAAATTTAAAATATATTCATGCTTTAGGATATCCTACAAAATGATATCTAAAAAATCATGAAATCACGCGCATGCACGTGTGCTGCAATCTCATTGGCTGAAACTTTAAATTGCTATTTCTCTTTTGTTTTTTGACGAATTTTTTTGAAATTTAAAATATAGTCATGCATTAGGATATCCTACAAAATGATATAAAAAAAATCATTAAATTACGTGCATGCACGTGTGCTGCAATCTGATTGGCTGAAACTTTAAATTGCTATTTCTCCTTTGTTTTTTGACGAAATTTTTTGAAATTTAAAATATAGTCATGCATTAGGATATCCTACAAAATGATATAAAAAAATCATTAAATTACGTGCATGCACGTGTGCTGCAATCTGATTAGCTGAAACTTTGAATGGCTATAACTCCCTTGTTTTTCAACCAAACAGGATGGGATTTAGAACATAGATAGATGTAAGGGACTCCTACAAGAAGGTATGATCATCATGCACGTGCACGCACGTGCGTGCATTTGAAACGAGTATATTTAGAAATACTCTTGAATGAGTGATTTTTATTACTTTTGGACTGAATGCTTTAATATATAGTATATTAAAATATATAAATAGTGTAGACAAGATGATATGGTCATAACGCACATGCATTCACATGCGCTTGGGTGCAATGCTAAAAATTGAATATAATTGGTATCCTTCTGGGAAAGCGTTGTAAAAGTCAAAAATGCACAGAGTTTGTCTTATTTAATGAAGCTTACAGGAAACATGGCACCGAAAGGGAGTTGGGGAGCGTTTGGGGAACATCTGTAACGGTTCCCGTTACAATTAGCACTAGTTATTATTATTCTTATTATTTTTCTTCCTGGGAAAATTTTGTCCGCGAGTGATCTTGTAAACTACACATCCGACTTAGGTAAAACCTTTTTAGGGTAAGTAGGCATGTTATGTAGATTTGCGGAATCAAGGTCATTTTGCGCGCACGTGCTTGCAAGAGCGCGCACGTGCAAAACTTAAAATGACCAATGTATAATGGATATAACCATAACTTCTCTATTTTGTGACGAAATGTTTTGAAACTTATAATGTAAGGATGTATTAGTAGTATGCACAAGATGATATGGTCAAAATAGCAAGATCTCACGCGCATGCACGTGCGCTTCGCTCTGATTGGCTGGAACTAAAGTCTCAATATCTTATTTGTTTTTTGATAAAATCATTTGAAATTTTGAACATAGTCATATATTAGGGAGATCTACAACCTGTAATATAAGATTTATCATGAAAGCATGTGCATGCACATGTGCTTGCAAGAGCTTGCACGTGCAACACGAGAAATGTCCAATATAATTGATACAGACGTAACTATTTAAATTATTGATGAAATGCTTTGAAAATCATTTTATAAGTATATGTTAGAAGTATAGACAAAATGACATAGTCAAAAAAGTAAGATCTCATGCGCATGCACGTGCGCTTCGCTCTGATTGGCTGAAACTAAAGTCTCAATATCTTTCTTGTTTCTTGTCATAATTCTTTGAAATTTTGAACATAGACCTACATTATGAAGATCTACAGCATGATATATAAGAATTTTCATGAAAACATGCGCATGCCCGCGTGCTGCAATCTGATTGGCTGAAACTTTAAATGGCTATATCTACTTTGTTTTTTGACGAAATGCTTTGAAATTTAAAACATTGTCATGCATTAGGATATCCTACAATATGATATAGAAAAAAAATCATGAAATCACGCGCATGCACGTGTGCTGCAATCTGATTGGTTTAAACTTGAAATGGCTATAACTCCCTTGTTTTTCAAACAAACAGGATGGGATTTAGAATATAGATAGATATAATGGACTCCTAGAAGAAAATGTGGTCATCATGCACGTGCACGCACGTGCGTGCATTTGGAACGAGTGAAATGAAAAATACACTTGAAAGAGTGATTTTTCATACTTTTGTACTGAATGCTTTAATATTTAGTATATTAAAATATGTACATAGTGTAGACAAGATGATATGATCATAACGCACATGCATTCACATGCGCACGGGTGCAATGCTAAAATTTGAATATAATTGGTATCCTTCTGAGAAAACGTTGTTAAAGTCAAAATGCACAGAGTTTGTCTTATTTAATGAAGCTGACAGGGAATATGGCACCAAAAAGGAGTTGGGGAGCGTTTGGGGAACATCTGTAACGGTCCCCGTTACAATTAGCACTAGTTATTATTATTATTATTATTATTTTTTTTCTTATTTGTTCTCCGGTACTTTTTTGTCCGCGAGTGTTCTCAGAAACTGTTCACCCAACTGAGCTAAAACCTTTTTAGGGTTAATAGGTGTGTAGTGTAGGTGTGCGGAACGAAGGTCATTTTGCCCGCATACGCATGCACGTGCGCGCGCGTGAAATGAGTGAATTGACTGATATACTTAATATAGCTATAACTTTTATGTTTTTTGAACAAATGTTTTGAAACTCATTATATAAAGATATATTAATAGTGTAGATAATATGACACTGTCAAATTAGCACGAACTCACGCGCATGCACGTGCGCTTCGCTCTGACTGGCTGAAACAAAAATCTCAATATCTCTTTTGTTTTTTGACGAAATGCTTTGAAATTCAAAATATAGTCATACATTATGATATCCTACAACATGATATATAAAAGTTTCATGAAATCACGTACATGCGCATGCGCTTTAATCTAATTGGCTGAAACTTTAAATGGCTTTATCTCCTTTGTTTTTTGACGAAATGCTTTGAAATTTAAAACATAGTCTTTCATTAGAATATCCTGCAATATGATATATAAAAAAATTCAAGAAATCACGTGCATGCACGTGTGCTGCAATCTGATTGGCTGAAACTTTAAATGGCTATATCTCCTTTGTTTTTTGACAAAATGTTTTGAAATTTAAAACATAGTCTTTCATTAGGATGTCCTGCAATACGATATGAAAAAAAAATCATGAAATCACGTGCATGTACGTGTGCTGCAATCTGATTGGCTGAAACTTGAAATGGCTATAACTCCCTTATTTTTCAAACAAACAGGATGGGATTTAGAATACAGATAGGTATAATGGACTCCTACAAGAAGGTATGGTCAACATGCACGTGCACGCACGTGCGTGCATTTAGAACGAGTGAAGTTAATAATACACTTGAATGAGTGATTTTTAATAATTTTGGACTGAATGCTTTCATATTATAGTATATATCAAAATATACAGATAGTGTAGACAAGATGATATGGTCATAACGCACATACATTCACATGTGCACGGGTGCAATGCTAAAATTTGAATGTAATTGGTATCCTTCTGGGGAGACGTTGTTAAAGTCAAAAGTGCACAGTGTTTGTCTTATTTAATGAAGCTTACGGAGGATATGGCACCAAAAGGAAGTTGGGGAGCGTTTGGGGAACATCTGTAACGGTTCCCGTTACAATTAGCACTAGTTATTATTATTATTCTTTTTTCTTCTTATTTCTTCTCCGGTACTTTTTTGTCCGGAAGTGTTCTCAGAAACTGTTCACCAAACTAAGTTAAAACCTTTTTAGGGTTAGTAGGCATGTTGTGTAGATGTGCCGAACGAAGGTCATTTTGCGCGCATTCGCATGCACGTGCGGGCGCGTGCAATGAGTAAAATGACTGATATGTTTAATATGGTTGTAACTTTTATATTTTTTGATAAAATGTTTTGAAACTCATTATATAAAGATATATAAGTTGTGTAGATAAGATGACATGGTCAAATTTGCATGAACTCACGCGCATGCACGTGCGCTTTCCTCTGATTGGCTGAAACAGAAATCTTAATATCTTTTTTGTTTTATGATGAAATGCTTTGAAATTTATAACATAGACATGCATTAGGATGTACTACAACATGATGTATAAAATTTTTCATGAAATCACGCGCATGCACGTGCGCTGCAATCTGATTGGCTGAAACTTTAAATGAGTATAACTCCCTTGATTTGCAACCAAACAGCATGGGATTTAGAACATACATAGACATAAAGGACTCCTACAGGATGGTATGGTCACCATTCACATGCATGCACGTGCGTGCACGTGCGCTTTGCTCTGATTGGCTGAAACATAAATCTCAATATATTTTCTGTTTTTTTACAAAATGCTTTGAAATTTAAAACATAGGCATACTTTAAGATGTCCTACAATATGATATATAATAATTGTCATGAAAATACGCGCATGTAAGTGCGCTGCAATCTGATTGGCTTAAACTTTAAATGCCTATAACTCCCTTGTTTTTCAACCAAATAGGATGGGATTAAGAACATAGACAGACATAATGGACTCCTACAAGAAGGTATGGTCATCATGCACGTGCGTGCACGTGGAAATGAGTAAAATGAGTAAAATTGGGAAAACGTTGTTTACGTCTTAAATGCATAGATTTTGCCTTCTTTAATGAAACTTACAGGGAATATGGCTCGAGAAGGGAGTTGGGGAGCGTTTGGGGAACATCTGTAACGGTTCCCGTTACAATTAGCACTAGTTACTTTTTAAGATGAATTTACGTGACACACTTCCAGGAATATCTTATAGAGCATAGTAACGTTTCCGTTTCTTAATGAAATATTTTTTATGTAGACATTTAGTATATATACATGTACTTCAAACTATATACGTTTTTTGTATTTTTTGCTTAATAACGTACATCTCATTCAATACATACATCAATTAAGATAGCTTGCTAAAAGCCTGTAGAAAAGTTTTTCAAAGTGAAAGGGGGGGGGGGGGGGGGGGGCTCCAGGCTCCAAAAAAACCACGTGACTACGGGTTCATCCATCGTTGCAAACCACGGACAAAATGTAGATTCCTACTGCGGACCGTGGCTTGAGATGATGGGGTCCATCTATCTGAGCGGCATGTCCAATGCATATTCGGTACGAACCAAAAGAAGTATATAATTTCCGGTACCAAAGCTTAATACGAGAATTTAACATTGATTTTGTGCTTTTATTTTACTGTCTCTCAAATTACACATCATCTGCAGGCCCGTGAAAAGCAATTTCAGTTGGGGGTACAGCCATACATTTTCTGGCCATGCATTGTAGAATTTGTTAACGATGGGGTAATCTGCGTCACCTTTCAGAGTCTGCAGTGGACTCGTCCAAGGATGCTTTGTCGGCGACTGTAAAAAGTTACCTGAGATTCATACGCAAAGGAAAGCGTGAAATCTCTGTATAGAAACTGTTGCGGCTGCGACGCTTCACTCATTGTTCATTCGCCATAGAAAATAATCCGCTATTTAACACTTAATATCTTTGAATATACAGCCGTTTTCAAGATAAGCCACATTTTTGTTTCTAGAAATATTTTTATATACAAAAATAATATATTTTCGTAAATTTAAACTGAGTAATTCGATGACCTAGCATCGTTTTAGATAACTCAAGCCCCTCTAGGGCTTGAGTAATTACTATTTGCGACTATTTTGTCTGATGAAGTAAGCAATGGTCAACTTACATCTTGTTTTCAATTATCGTTATCAGGTATTACAAGTTTCTATTCCGACAACTGACCTGAATGCACTACTCATATGAAGACATATACAAACTATGAAGCATAGCTCGTCTATACAAACTAATACAGACGAAACATTCTCGGAGTTGCTTCCCCTAGATAATCCTACAAAATACATATATTTATGAATAGATTGAATTGTTATTTGAAAAAGAAACCAATAGTTCTAATTATTTAAAGATAGATTTCATCAAAATTTTGAATGTTTTTTTTTTAAAGAAACCAAATGTTAAAACATTCTAAAAGGGAGTGAATTTTCTTTAAAATATCAATTTTGAGTTATTGTTATACTGTATTTTTCTTTATTACAGTTGAGTGGCAGACCTCCATGTATTAACATAATTAAAAAAATTCTGACAAAGAAGACGGTTGTGATTGGAGCTGTCGTTATCATTATTGTTGGTATTTTATTAGCAGTTCTAAGGATGATGTGACATAAATGCTATCCGGGGCCCTTTTTCCACGAATTATATGTAATATACAACGATGTTGGTAGTTTTCAAACATGAGTGAATAAATACGACGCCTTTTGAATAATTTCAATAGTTCAGACACATTTTAATTATAAGGGATACTGCATTATCTTTGATTTTTTAGACCCTATCACAGCTAAATTTGGCCAGGTTTGTGAGAATATGTTCTTTTATGGAAAGAGAATGGGCAGGTCTTAGTACAAAAGAGGGATATGCGTGTCCCAGAAGACCTTATATGGCTATTGTTTTTATTTGGCACATAGTCATTATCATCGGATTGTCCAATCCGATGACAGAACAACAAAACATACTTGTTTACTACGTTTACATTTTATCACAGACACGTGGTTTAAGTCAATGTACCTGTTATCCTTTTCTACATTTCAAACTTTTATAATGGTCAGCTAAATGAGGAAATTGTACCTACCTGAACGCGTATATTTTAAGGGCTTCAAAGAGTGGGGCGGGATTAAAATGCAATGGGAATTGGATGTAAACATGATACCCCTACCCCATTAAAAGATCTATATCTTTCAAATCACGTTTCTATTTTTGTTAAAAATAGTATTCTATAAAGGTACACATATCAGTGATTAGTTATAGACAGAAATTTTAGTAAAATTTAGACATTTATTTTTTTTTCAATTTACCGGGGGCCGCAAGTCACCTCATCCTTTATGTATTGATTTAAATTGTTAAATCAATTAACATCACATCCTACTCTTCATGTATACGAAAAGCGAGACTTAGTGATTATACGAATTCATGATGATCGATTGATTGTATACTGTTTAACGTCCCTCTCCAGAATATTTCACTGATATGGAGACGTCACCATTGCCGGTGAAGGGCTGCACATTTAGGCATATGCTCGGCACTCAGGGCCTTTGAGCAGGGAGGGATCTTTATCGTGCCACACCTGCTGTGACACGGGGCCTCGGTTTATACGGTCTCATCCGAAGGACCGCCCCATTTAGTCACCTTTTACGACAAACAAGGGGGTACTGAGACCTATTCTAACCCGGATCCCCACGGGGCCATGATGATCGATATTATTAAGATTAATTATATAGTCATATAAAAAAATGCAAAAAATAATTATGTATTTATGAGTGTTCCAAAATATGTTTGTTTTATCTTGTCTTGAGAATATATCACAAAGAACTAGAAAATTTTACGCTACATGTATGTACATGTATATGTACAAAAAAAATATAGTATTGTCATTGTTCATTTGTTAAAGTACCTTAGTGAGGCATGGGCTTCTGAACAATTCTTCATTGAATAAAGATTGCGAACATTTTATTTGTCTTTGTAAGTAAGTTTTGAGTTTTCAGAATATGCGGTCTTCTTTATTGATCCAAAGACAACCTCCACTTTTCTTTTCATTTTTAAAGCAAGATGGATATTACATAATTTATTTCAAAGGCAAAATATGTCACCATTTTTGTTTTCTTAAATTTTCGAAAATTCGTTAGCCCACATTGTTTTTCTCACAAGAAAATGCTACATTTTCCTTACAACAAAACTTTATAAAACTTGAGTCAAACTGTATTGCGATATGTATTGCAATATTTTCAACGAAAATAATATGGCATTTTCTTGTTATATTAATGTTAATTTACATGCAGAGTGTACATAACTATGCAAAGTAACCCAAAGGAAAAAAAATCTTGATGATTTTATTAAAGGTATGCTCAGAAGTACATCCATAAAACAGCTTATGTCTTACTGTATGGCTTAATAACAAGTCTTTCTTAAATTTAATTTTACATTTAATTATAAACTTTGTCTAAGCATTTTGCCAATAT